>NC_054560.1:5385552-5530552 GCF_017654505.1 Polyodon spathula
GGGGCTGTAGCACTGGGAGGCATGAAGCACTGTAGTTTTACCCAGAAACCCCTGTCCAAACATAGAGATAAATGCTTTTGTTTTTATCAGCCGCCTTTCTTCACATTCTCTCACTCTTGGCTTATTAAAAAAGACCAAACCAGCCCACTTACAGCCCTGATATTGATGCTATAGGAAGTCAGAGAGCTTAGTTACTTCCAAATATATTCCATTTGCTTTGTTCTGAGGACAATTAGTATTCTAAAGCAACATTCGAGCCCTTTTTCTCTGCACTTCAGGCTTCTACTTCCTTCTTAATCAATCGAAGATAAGTACCAATCACTCATTCTAAGTGACTTCAGTATTTGTTCAAATGTGTGTGTGTGAAGCCAACAACGATTCATAGGCTTCATAGGCCTGAGCAAGGTCTTCATTTTTGAGAATGAGCCAGCTATATACTGTATTTACAGTATAATCGTAACTCTCGAAAAACTACTCACTTCTAAATATTTTGTAGTCATGTTTGTATTACTTTGGTATAAATACATGTTAATTTGGATTCATATGTTGTTTTTTTCTGACTTTATGTGAACGAAAAGACACACATTTGCCCATTTTCCCATTGGAAATAGTGATATTTTGAAATATCACTGTCCTGATCATAAAAGCAAAGTTTGGGGGGAATAATAGCCATTTTCTATACTTTTGAGGCATAAGCAATTAGGAAATAACACTTACTACCCAGGAACAAAAATTGTGTTACATAGTGGAATCACCCCCCATATTGGCTCCCATTCACAAAACTTTGACGTGCACTACAGAGCAAGAACCTTAAACTCCTGCCATGATGCTGGCTCTGATATGAAGCCATTACGGAAACAAGCTTGAAGTGTAACTGCATGTTTCACTTAGCTGTAGTTTAGCATAACTGCCTGGTAAATGCAACAACATGAAATACAGTGAGCCAACATTAGCTGCAGGGTAGTAAATTGCAAAGGTGAAATGTTCATGTTACTAACTATTAGGAAAGTATTAACTATTATAAAGGCAGGGCATCATTAATTAACGTGTCAAGTTGTTTACTTGTACAAGGTTTTGAAACATTAACAGATTTGATTGCACTGGAGTTTTTAAATGGCCCAAAGTGTTCCCAATACAGGATACAACTAGATGGTAGCTTTCTTTTTAAGAAGCCTTTTTTTATAGCTAGCCTGTGGTTACTGTACATGCTGAAGAACATTTTTTACTTGGCATAAGGGTTGTAAAAACAGAAGCATAACTGCGGCTCTATTAACCGCACTGGGAACAGACAAGGTGCAGCAGCAGATACAGCAATCCGGAAATGAAACTGAGTTTAACAACAACAATCCAGGTCAATAGAACACGACTTTGCACAGAACAAATCATCTGAGGGTTTCACTACAGTCTGATTGACATCACTAAAACTTCCAGCTGAACAAACAGACAAGGAAGTCTACAGCTATGGCCAAAAGTTTTGCATCACCTAGACTTTAAAAAAACAAACTTTGTGAACATAATTTTGATGTTTTATGTAATCAAATAAACTGCAAAAGGATACTGCAAAAGACTACCGGAAGCCATACTAGTAGTATGGTATTTCATGCTAGATTTCGAAATGTCACATTTTTTTAATTGTCCGTTTTTCGTGAAGTATATGGAAAACCACAACGCGGTATGCCACTCAATATGTTAAAGTACCATTATTCAACAAGTTTCTCTTGACTTTATGAAGCAACATTTGTTAGTTCTATAGGGTGATGCGAAACGCCAGCCATAGCTGTAAGTCCTATTAAAAACTGCCCACACTGTCAACAATTAAGATTGTCCGTTTATTACTTTTAACAGCTTGAGGGATATGAAAAGGGCTGTCATTGTACAGGCGTTTGAAAGTGAAACTTCACACAATCTTGTGGTTATACAGAAATAGCCTGGCCAGGTGTTGATAGTCAGTCTGGAGCACGCTTTCTAAACTCTGCAGGCTGGGAGCAGAATACACAGACTAGATTGATAATGTAAGTTAGCAGTCATTCTGGTAAGAGTCCCTCCGTTCACCCAAAGAATATAAAACAAGTAAAAAAAAAAAAAAAAAAAGTCTTACAATAGGCTTATCAAGAGGGCGTTGAAAAGAGAATTTGCTAGACAGGAGAATCAAAAAGGCAGACAGTGGGTAAGGATTCCATTACACAGAGTAAACACTGCCAGGAAACTCTGACAGATTCGTTAACCGTACTGCAATGCTCTCACCTCTGTGTTACCTCTGCAGATTAGGAGTGGATAACGTTGATGTCTCACAGCAGATACAAACACCGACATATCAAGACCATGCAGAGGTTTAGCATATTTGAAATATAATTGTGTGATATTGCTTGCCATCCTATAAAAACGTCACCTTTTCAGGTAACTGTCTATGCAAGGTTTGTGCAGTATTGTTGTATTTAAATATGTAAGATGAACCGCACTAATAAAGTGCAATTTCAAAAAGAAATGCAGGCTTTTTTTTTTTTTTAAATAGTGCACTACACCCATGTACTACAGTCCTTTACACATTAATAAGAAAGGATTGGCAGCCATTAGCCTAGTTTGAACTGCACCCCAAGCTCTAACGAGCTTCTCTTCAAAATAATTCCTTGTTGTCTTTCCAATGAAATCCCAAATGACAATCACATGACAGGAGTGGCTGCGCTCTTCAGCATTTCAGAATGGGACTGTGCAACATACATACAGGGCACTTCATGGTTTTTAGAAAGGGAAAAAATAACAAACCAGAAGATGTGTGACCCATACATGTACTTGGAAATCAATCTCTGTCTGTTGAAAGCCTTTCGGCTTAAACCCTAAAAGAAAGGATGCATAATATCACTGGGATATAATTTTATAAACACTTGAGTGACACATCTTGAAGGAACCTTATTAGAACCATTATGAGAACACAATGGATTTAGAATACACATTGTATAGGGGTCCTGATACAGCAGAACACTGGCTTGTACTGAGATGCAATGCTACTGCAGTGTACAATGTGTACTGGTGTATAACACTGTTATACCATACAGTAATATTGTACCACTGGCTGCCCTTTTGTTACCCTAGTACAATACACTGAAGATAATATGCTATATCATCACAGGAAACTTCATTTAAATCACAAGTTCGTATCTATTCAGAGAAGACTGTGAAATGAACATGAAGTTGTGATAAGCAGTTTGCAGTGGCTAGCACAGTATCTGAAGAGTCAGTCCGCCAGGCAGTATGAGCGGTGCCTGAGTTAAAGGCCTCATTAACATCTTCATTACCATCTTCAAGAACACTGTGAAAAAGCAACTTTCGTCTTGCTCAAAACTGGGGGGTGCACAGCTTTGCATTTGAAACTTAGTGACAGCGAAAATAAATAAAGGAAACAGGAAAAATACATAGAAATAAACCCCTCCACTAAGAATGCATTCATCAGAAAAAGGAACTGAAATGTAAAGAATTAAAAAAGACATTTGAACCCTACTGTGGTTTTTCCATTATTTCACCAGCGATTTCTATTAAGGGCGATCCTTGCTTACACAGATAAGTGCACTCGCCCACTCATGCAGAGCCACTGTGGTTAATATAGGAAGTCATCCATCAATGAGAGGTAAAACAATTGAAAAGAAAATACAATAATCAATGGCTCTGGACAAACAACAAATTCAACATGCAAAGTGTGGGAAAATGGTTCAATTTTAATTAAATTTTATCCACCGCTCTGAACTGTTCTCTTTCACTAATAGCTACACTATCCTCACTATGAGAATGCTGCCAGAGAGAGGGAGCGAGGGGAGGGGGGGTCTGTGGTCACCAACATGATGCACTCCCATGCACAGCAGTTTGATCCATTCCTGCTTTTACTATGACTTTAATACTATAACACCCTCCGTCTTTCTCTCGCTCCCTCGCTCTCTATCACAGCACCGTTTTATATTCAAAGAGCTCAGCTTTTTCACTGTTCAAATAAATCATTTCAGATCTGTTTGCTGCAGCCGGGAACCTAAACGGATTATTTTTTGAGGGATCAATGTGGGTATGAGTGTTTTATTATTACACCAGATGAAATGTACAAGATGGTCTCAGGGCTAGGACCCCTCCCAATTGCATTTTAATGTGCAAGTCATGGACTGTGCCTATAGCCACTGCTATATAATTGCCAGGGTTCGAGGAGAGAAGACAAATCTGGCAGTGCAGAGGATTTCCACCAGCAAAGCAATATAAGCAGTTGCTTGTTTTAAAGCAGGGCTGTAATGATATGGCATTTGCATTGTTCTGATAGGTATAGGCGCTTATGTATGGACATTACACCCAATGTCATGTGAAGTAAGCGTGTGTGCTTGTATTTTAATAGAGTTTGGGATGATAAAGTAAAGTGCAATCCCATTAAAGGGTTGAACTTCTTGAAGACAATTCCACCATCACTCACAACAGTGGTGCTGCATAGCAGAATGCCAATGTATTGCATCCTGTACACTTGTGTGTGTCTATATATATATATATATATATATATATATATATATATATATATATATATATATATATATATATATATATATATACACACACACACACACACACACACACTCACTATTGCAGTCTATTGTAGTGCCACTAGATTGCCATTGAGGATTCTTTAATAAGGGTTTGTCTAGCAATGTGTTTTCCATCAGAATACTTCTTATACAGGTAAGTACAAGGTACAAAAATAATGATCAATACCTTAAATCAATAAAGATATGTAAAAAATGCATGAAATTAAAATGTCATTATGAATTAGAATTATTAATTTTATTTTTTTTAATGAACAAAGTGTTTGTGCCTAAAGTGAAATTGACAAAAATGAGCATCTTAGACTTAAAACATTCTCGTGTTTTATTGAATGGAGGCTAATGTGTCCAAGAGACTAAACGGAAGGAAACATGCAGACCCTTTTAGCTGGAAGACTAAGAGGCGCTGTGACACACAGCTCTATAAAACACTAGTGCTGTGATGCAAGCATCACAGCAGACATGACCTTCAGGGGAGAGAGTGTAGGCAAGCAAAGGCTGTCAAAGGGGACTATGAACTGGGAGGTAGATTCACTAATCTTGTCTATTTGGAAAACCAATCAAAAAACAAATGCATGTGAAATGCATATACATGTACAGTGCAAGGCATAAACAAAAAGCTGTTTTCAGGGAGATGCATCTTTTATATAATGCAGTACACTGGTTTAAATAACACATTTCTCAGCCATGTTTCCATTTACACAAAAGTGTGTGCTATATACCCCTGGTATTTCCAATGTAAAGTGGTTGGAGCTAGATAAGTATTTTTATAAACCGTATTTGGCATAGGCTTGTGTTCGTTACATATTGTAGGTTTCAAATGTACAGTTTTAAAAGAAACACATGTTGCTACACTAGGTTATAGAAAGTTCTCAGTTTGCCTGGCTTTATTTGGAGGAAGTTGTTAGACTTACACTTCCTATTGTACTGTAGGCCATTTCCCTCAGCAGTGTCTTGGGGACTGTGCGTGATACTGCCTGCAAAACACGTCAGCACCTGATTGGTTACTGCCAGGAAAGATGACCCCAAAGGGGTGGGGACAATGTCACTCTTCAGGGGAAATAAGTGCAAGACCATTGGAAAGCAGAGCCTGCAAACTAAGATGTCTTTAGCCTAGTGTAGCACCAGTTGTCATGTTTGCTAAAACATAGATATCATTAAAAACTGAACAATACACCGAGCGGGTGTACATGGTGAGGAAATAGGATTGATTGTGTTTGCTGCAAATCACTTGAAAAACCAACAAAAAAAAAGACATGTGGATAAAAGAGAGTGGAGAGGGATTGTTAATGGATGGTGCCAAGCTATTCTTCTCTGTAGCTGTTGATCGCAGTAATCACAAGATAGAATCAAAGGGTGTGTTTTGTACAGGATAAAACGCACTCTCACAATGCTGGCTTACACAGGCCTGGACCACCTTCTTAAAGCCATCAGGAGCAGGAGCCCTTATAAACACACAGCAGCAAGCCATCCGCGCAAAGCACTTAGTGAGCTCCAAGCCAGGACAGAATCTCATGATTAATTCAAAGCAGGACGGCAGCTTTCTGCACTTCTGCTCAAACCCCAAAAAGGATGACTCTATTGATGTGATCAATGCGAAGAGCTGTGGCTTTTTTTAAAATTATTATTATCATCCTTCCATGCACTTTCTTCAGCAGGGCTGGCGGTCATTTCTCAGTCTGTAAAGGAATGACTGCGTTCACAAAATAAGGGGTCATGTGAAAAACAAACATATCAAAAGATATGTCGTGTGACAACTCGGAATTGCATATTATATATTCAACATTACACAGACAAAGCTTGCCAGATTTTCATTTTTTTTTTTTAAATAGCTTATTTTATTTATTTATTTATTTTTTTTGGATTGCAATTGGTGTTTATTCTTTCCAGTGCTAATAAAAATATGAAGTCTGAGAATTTGGCTCCTGTCTAGCTATAAAGACTGCTTTGGACAATCTCTTTAACTGTGACTACACATCATTACTTATTTAAAAACATGCCCAGCACTAAATCTCAGGCCCTGGGTCGATTTTCTTGGTACAGTAACAACATAGATATCCAAGCGTGACGTTTGTTAGCAATAAGCAGACTCTTAACTCTGCAGCACAGGGATTTCTTGGCTGCCTATCACAGGAGCCAGCTTCCTTCCCCACTCTCTCCTTATTGATTGCGCAGCGAGACAGTCCAGTGCAAGACCTTTTTTGGAGCTGTGTGTTACATCTTGATGGCAACATTTATTTAAGTGCCTACTCAAGGTGTGGACCAGGAGGCAATTTATATCTGAAACCCGCGGGTATTTAGACAGCTAGATCTTTCATTTTTCAAAAGAAAATAAAATGTATCTGAGATATAAAAAAAGGCTATAGAAAATTCAAGGCTGTTTTTTTATTTAATTTTTTTTTTTTTTTTTAGCAATGCTGTGCTAGTGTAGGACCATTTTCAACTGACGGTTGTCAGCTGCTGAAATGTTTTTGCATGGCTCAATATGACAACCACATTCCCAGATAATACTAAAACTAACACTAGGATAACACTTAAGAGTAGTTGACTTTTTGCTTGACAAAATACAAGATTTCAAGAGTACATAAAATATGGTATTATAACACAGCAGTGAGTGGAATACCAGTATATACTAGTTCATATTATTGATCTATCAAAATATAAAAACCACCTCTGTGCTAGTGTCATTGTATAATTGCCACATAGCATCATTGCATTGCCACTGCATTGTCAATGCGGACCACACAGTATCTAGTACTGTTCTCTGCTTAGACTCTCTCTCTCTCTCTCTCTCTCTCACGCTACGCTCTCATCATACATTGACATTTTTTTTGTTTAGAAATTCAAATTCTCCAATCTCACAGCCGACATTAAAGCCAAACCGACTATTTATCTGAAGGTGACAACGAACAAGCTCTCTGCTTCTAATTAAACATCCACACTGCCAAGGCAAGGATTTGCATAAAGCTGTTATCTTCTGCCCTTCAAACTTCACACACACTTACTAAAGCCTGGATGTCGCTGCTTACAGAGATTTGAAATCGGTTTGCAAACTTTACACAGAGCTATTCTGACTCAAGCTGGGCAGACTGGAAAAGTACAACTGGTCAAAAAGAACAGTTAAACTGGTAATAAAGATCACATGAATAAAAAAAAAAACTATGAATGCCTTACATACACACGTACTGGATTGAGTCCCAATAGATTGAAGACTAATGTATATTTAACATGTTATATCATCTGTATATTAACACTAGTTGTAGGTTCCATGAGTGATTGTATTATGTAGGTTTGACAATATTGCTTTGCTATACAGAAATATCACCTGCCCTTAAAAACGTTATGACCCTCTTTAATTTCCCATGCCGCTACTCAATCATATTTCAAGACTCCCCCCTAATATCACAATGGTATGATATGATTAGCCGAAACACATTCGGGAACACTAACCACTAGGAAATAGCATGGTATGCTACGTTAAAACAGTGAGGAAACATGTTTTCATTCAACTTTTTTGAATGAAACTTTTTGAATGAAACCTGCTATCAGCGAGATCATGTGACGAGGGTAAAATGGCGGCGGAATGCCACGTTGCCATGGGGTTTTGAATTCGGTGTGAGGGAGAAACATCATGTACAGTACTTGGGATAATAATGAGCATACAGCAAGCACCACAGCAAAAGGACCACAGCTTCCAAACCAGATTTTTTGTACATCTAACAGCCAGCCACCTTAGATTAACTTATTTATATATATATATATATATATATATATATATATATATATATATATATATATATATATTTATTTGTTATTTTTAAAAACTTACAATGTACATTGTGAGGCACTTGGCCGGCGAACCGAGGAATGTTATTATAATAATATATTAAATTCACATATATTTATTCTATTACCTAATATTATATTATTTTCAACATAGGAAAAGTACATATTATACAGTAGTGTTGGCGAATACACTGCTTTGTACCATTCGATAATACTGTCGACTGTAGCACACACTACTGGAAATAAACCACATCTAAAAACAAGCGTGTTGCGAGCTGTTTTTCCTAAACCCTTGTTATGTCTATAATGCTTTAACAGCAGTTTCCAAAGCACCTGGCATGACCACACTCGGTGGATAATTGCTGTTTTGCTCACTGCACGCTTGCAGAAGAAGTGGCTGTATCCTTAAACGAAACAAAGTGCTTATCCCTTCACCTAGTGTGCGCCCACCGTGCTTCTTGAAACGGGAAATAAATCACAAGCTACATGAGGGAAGCGGACTTGTCTCCCATCCTAAACGCACTGGCGTTCCCTAAAGGTGCTGCAACAGACACAATGTAAGGATTTCTCCTTCAGAGCGAGAAGAGATGCGTGTGACTTACCGCAGCTGATTTCTTAACTAAGACACGTTTAAGGTAGGATAGCGTGAGACTGTGCCGAATGTTACACACGCGTTTCTGTGGCAGATAAGCCCCGGGCAATATGAACAGTTACAGGCGCACAGCTAATCATTAAACCAACAGCATTTATGCCATTTGTATTTTTGGGTGGGGTAAATGCGCAGCTTTTCCAATGAGGTCTCATGAGATGCAACAGTAACATGTCGATTGCAATGCCAGTCTACAATGTTACTTGTTAAAGTGGGTAACGTGTCTCAAAGATGCATGCTGAAGGGGTGTGGTGCATGTAGCACACTAGCCCTGTACCGAGTGAAACAGAAAGAACACGTTTCGCTTTAATGGAATATAATGCCCAATATACATGAACTCTTTGTTCCATATTTTACAAGCGCTGTGGTGTAATGGGAAATGCTAATACAGTGTATGATTTTATTACAAGACTAACCCCTGAGCCATTTCCAACCATCATAAAAAGCAAGAATCCCATTTCCTATTCTCAAATACTACAGCTTCACATTAATATTAATCTTCCGCCCTACCCAGTACAGGGCCTGTCGGAGTTTTTAAACTCTGCGTTGGAAGTCAAGAGAACCACTTTGAATAATCTTGCTACGAACATAAGCACTCACAGGCACCGAATCTATGCTCGAAATCCCACATTGCTAAAATTTACTGCTCTGATCTTTGCGAGGATTTCACTTAAGAAAAAAACAAAGGTTCAGCATCATTATTATTATTTATTATTATTATTATTATTATTATTATTATTATTATTATTATTATTAATGTACCCCAAGGTATTGCAAACTTAATAAAAGGCCATGTATATTTGTACAACCAATGAAGGCAGGGCTAGGTAAACAGTACATACTCTGTACAAATGACTTCACTGCTCAATGTTAAACTGTGAATGGTTTCCGACATTCGGGACCTGAAACAAACAAACAAACAAACAAACAAATAAATACCCCCAGCACTTGGGAAACACATTTCAAAGGGATCCCCAGATACCCGAATGTACAAAATAACACAAAAGAGGTGGCACCCTGAATCGCGTTGCGTCCTGCAGGCTAGTCCTGACTCACAGTTTAAATAGAGACTCGCATAATAACTATAATCTGTGTGATTACTGTGGCGCGATAGTCAGTCCAGTCTTATTGACTGATTTATTTTCCCGTACTATCTTGCACGCATCGAATCATTTCATGCAGTAAAGATGATACAATGATTTGTTAAAATTCCAACCCACCACCTGACAGGTCTTCACTTAAACAATGAGTAAACATGTTTAATACTGGCATGTCAATTTAACACATAATATGTACGTGATTTATTATTATTATTATTATTATTATTATTATTATTTTATTATTATTATTATTATTATTATTATTATTATTATATTATTATTATAGGTTAGTTTGACTTTGCACTATACAGTAATGTATATGTTCCTTACCCTATGCAAAAAGTGGGATACGTATATATATATATATATATATATATATATATATATATATATATATATATATATATATATATATATATATATTATATATATATATATATAAATAATATATAGATAATTAAATTAAGTAGCTAAAGGGTACAGTATCAGCAAACTACCTACTAGCTAATAGCGAACGGAGTTAGTAATTGGAGATTTTCCTGCTTAATTAAAAAAAAGACGTTATACTGTTACATATTATAATAATAATAATAATAATAATAAATAATAATAATAATAATAATAATAATAATAATAATATCTGGATGAATTTACAACAAAAACCTGACCAGTATCACGAATATACAATATACATTCAGATATGATATATACATGCATACACACAAATACTGTCCAATAGCCGCATTTTCTAACAGGGAGGGATGTGTGTGTGTGTGTGTGTGTGTGTGTGTGTGTGTGTGTGTGTGTATCACATTTAGAAACAATTTAATATCTTCCTCAAACCGACTACACACCCCACACATCCGCACACGAACACTGTGATAGAAGTGTGCAGAGCGAGGTTTACCGATAAACAAAGAAACACAGTAACGGTCACTCGCAGTGTGCACAGCGGGCTCATCTCACCCGGCAGCCACTGTCCCCAGTACTGTTCCACTCGAGGCATCTTTGCAATATCAGCATTAACTTCATAGCATCCAAATGCCTTCAAATTTAAAATTGCATCGATTGATTCGTGTAAATAATAATAATAGAAAATAAATAAAAGCCAGTAGAACCATTTACCACGTTCTTCGCTGCGAGACTGTCCTTTTGTTTTACACATTGTCTTTGCAGGTAAAAAGGGCATCTTTGCAAATTCAGCATCAATGGTACAAGAGTGCCATCACATCAGTGGCAGGAGAAGGCAAGGAGAAGCTCTTTTCTTACCTTTGATGATGACTGGGTGGGCTTTTCTTTTCTTATTATGGCTTTGTGCCCCCTTACATCTTCCTGTAAAATTAATCCCGTATATAGATGCGTGTCCTGCCGCAGATCCGGCAAGCGCGGCTGCCGCTGAGTGTACAGAGTTTAAATCCCGCTGAATGCTCAGTGTGTGTGATCTTGCAGAAATGCTTCTCAAACCCTCTCAACAAACCCACAGCTGACCGGAGAACAAGCAGCCGGGTGATGTCATCCTTAACCCCCCCCCCACCCCCCCACCGGCGTGATGACGTAGCTAGGATATCACGCCTACAAAAGGGGGGAGAGTCTAGTCGTCATGCCGTCCCAGAAAATGAACTCATGAATAAATAAATACATGCATGATAATAAGGAGAAAAAAAGCCTCCCTCGTCACGTGACAGAGGTGAAACTGTAATCTTAAAGGACCACATGCACGTGGAACAGGATCAGAAACTTTTTTTTTTTTTTTTTTTTTTTTTTTTTAACTTAATTCAATAGTGTGTAACCGTAGAAACGTAGAACTTATGTTTACTACCAATAACCTCTATATTACACATTCGGGACAGCAACCATAAATCACAGACCGTCAATCATAGGTTATTATTACTTACAGCAGTTTACTAGCATTGTATAGAAGGCAGAGTGAGTTCCTTCAATATTGAAACACCTAGATAACAGAGGCAGTGATGAAACTGAGGGCTTTCTACTACAGGCCTTTACATACAGAATGGCTGAAGGAACATTAGAGCAGACCAGCCAGGTGCTGACCTACATTACCGACTGTCCCAACTTGTTGTTTTGCACTGCCAGCCCGGGCGCGTTGTGCGCTTATTACAGTTTGAAAGGATGTCCAAAAATCATTCGCATATGGCCTGCTTATACAAAGGTAACACAGAGAGACCATACGGATGTTTTTCAGCTGATTTGCTAATGTTTCTACCTACTTGCTTTTCATTCCAGTGGTAATAACATGTCCTATCGGACACTGGGTTTAACAGGTGTTAGGGGGGTGAGGGATAGAGGGCCGGAGAGTCTTTTTTCTGTGCTGATGCCTCCCAGTAATTCCATCAAAGATCTCAGGTGGGAACTCTAGACTCGCTGGTTTTAGGAGCTTGTCACGAAAGCCTACCTGTGTCAGGTCAGAGCAGATTGTCCGCTACTGGAACCTACCTGTGGTTCTCAACAAACAGCCTCCCTCACAGCATTTCCAAACGCCTCCTTCGTGGAAGGGTTATGAGCTACAGGTAATGAGTTAATGCGCTTTGCCTTTCACCTCTGGAGGCTTAAATCTGGCTCAGGCCACAAGTGAAATGAGTCTGCCGTTCTCAACTAATTATCCTTACAGCAACTCATCATGTTCGACTCTGCTTGACAATCCACTTCATTCAGGCAACAAAAGTATTTTTTTTCTTATATGAAAGGCTAAGGTAGGTGCCATACAGAAGTTTTGGGTGTGTTGCTTTGCCTCTTTGGGGAAAGCAGTAGAGTCATCACACCACTGTCCTCTCCGCCTCTTCCAAACGATACTGAGTAACTCCTCTGCGGAGGTCTTCTGCATTGTAGAATAATGTCCAATACTCCAGCCCAGTACTAGTGCAACACGACAGCAGTCCTGCCCATAAGAATCCATCGGCAGGACTCAGGTTGTCACGTTCCAGTGCACGCTAAGAAGAACATTGTGGTTCTGCTCTCGGTGGAGCAGCATGTGAAACCCTGCCACTGAGCCCCAGGATGTGGTGAATATTGCAAAGAGCTGCCGTTATAATTTGATAAATAGCTTTGAACTTCCATATGAATAATACATATTTCTTGCTATATCCGAAACGTAAGGAAACTCTTTCGCTGTATAATACAGACACTGTTAATGCATTTCTGATTTAACACTAACTTCCTTGCCTCAAATGGCTGCAGTAGAGGTGCTGAGAAATGTCAATCCACTCTGTTATTAATTAACAGCTACCTCGAGAGTATAAATAGAAGTTCACCATGGTAAATATTCACAGCCATTTTCTATGTGACTTTTACTGTGCTCATAGATCTGCCACAGTGTTTTTACAGATGTTTGTGTGATTCGCTGGTATCTGAAGCTTGTCTGTGCTTTCTGCTTGCTGTTCGTCTCTCATTTTGCTTTGGTAAGATATACTGCAGAAACCTTTTGAAAGGGGTCAGTTTTTCACATCCTGTCGCTGTTTTAAATGTTATTTTAATTGTATTGTGTTCTGAGTGGTTTTCGGTTCTGATGCTCCAGCAAATCTGGCTTGGCTTTGAGCTGGAGAATGCTAAATGCCAGCACTGAACAGCCTTCCCTCATTCTATTCAAATCATGTGATAAAGTGACCTTTCAACTCCGCCAACGCCATATTCTCTTTGAGGATTTCACGTGGAGTAGCGGAGGAGTTCCATGATCTGAACAGAATAAGGAGGGCCTATCAGTTCTGGCACTAGAGAAGCTCCAAGCAGTTCAAAGGCAAAACCAAAAATACATTTGAAGCCTCTTAGAATTCCTGGGATATTAAAAAGCTAATGTAATCTGAGCTAACCTTTTTTTAATTGAAATACCATCGAGAACAATAGTTGAGAAAAAACACAAATGTGGCGAGACCTCAAAGAAAACATTTCTTCCTGGATCGCTCAGCAGGGTATTCACTGTGTTCGCCTGCATCACTTGGTGAATGTTTTATTCAATTTTTCCTCTCTCTCTCTCTCTCTCTCTCTCTCTCTCTCTCTCTCTCTCTCTCTCTCTCTCTCTCTGCCTCATGTCGTCATTAGGCATCTTCTCTGTTCATCTGCCCACCAGTAAATGTGCTGGATTTAGAAGCAAGTGTGGTAGTTAATGAGAACGGTTGCTACGAAACTAAGAAACAACGTTGCATTTTTGATGAATTGCTCTTATTAGAAAGATAACCGATCGCCTGTAATGAGCTCACAGCTCAAGATTTAAACTAACAACGTAATCGTTGTTTCCATTTTTTAGTTTCAAAGGAATAGCAAATGTCTTATATCAGCAGCAGGATTCCTTCTCCTAAGCACACAGAAATATATCAGAGCATCACAATGGTCAATGTGTCATTCAAGCTCATCCCACGCATGCTCACTTGGATTGAGATCAGGGGATGGAAGATTCCTGAAGTCTGTCATGTTCCTCAAACCATTCATACAATTCTAGTACGGTGGGTGGGGTACGTTATGGTTTTCATCATCAGGGTTCAAGGGCAGCAATGCTTAGTGGACTTGATCTGCAACAATGCTTCAGTCAGGTACGACAGCTTTGCAGCCCTGCAGTGATCACATGATCAACCTAATTCTAATTACACATAACACAGAGGAAGCACTCTCAACAGTCCCTCTAGTTATAGCTCTTACGGGACAAATGCTTTGGTCTTTCATAACCGGATCAGTCATACAGCTCAGCGACAGGCTGCTGTGCTGTCAATGGGAGCCTTTGTGATGTTTGCT
Organism: Polyodon spathula; assembly: GCF_017654505.1. NCBI lineage: Eukaryota > Metazoa > Chordata > Actinopteri > Acipenseriformes > Polyodontidae > Polyodon > Polyodon spathula. The sequence goes on from NC_054560.1 coordinate 5,400,390, forward strand.
TATCAAAACTCTATAGTGTCCTGTTATAGCAGGATAACAAGATTTGAAATCCCTGTGAAAGTGAATAGCAGAGAAATGTAATAATGATAATAAAATTATCTCTTAATATGATTAATATAAAATATATATTATATATATATATATATATATATATCTATCTATATTATCTATATATATATATATATAATATATCATATATATATTATTATATACATATATATATGTGTATCTATTTATATATATATATATATATATATATATATATATATATATATATATATATATATATATATACACAGTATGTGGTGTCTAAAAAGTTCATGTTTTAAATATTGGAGATCTGACAAAAACCTGGTATTTATTGAATGTGTGTGCCATTTAACCTGGGTTTGGAGAGCCATTTTATGCTGACATGGGCAGATTTCATTTTATTTATTAAAACTTAAGTACCATTTTTCAAAATACTGGAACGAAGCTAATGTGTTCTACCTGGAATGATGGAGTGGTTTTAGAACACTGCACAGGAATGATAGAACACTGGATCCTGACAATAAAGAGCAATAGAACGGGACAATAGAATGTGATTTAAAGATTAAAAACTAAACTAAACTGTGGCAATCTCTATAAGCATCTTCTGTCTTCCCAGTTGAATGGCAAATTACAGTTATGATGAATGATGGACATTTAAAGAACATGACATGATGTCAGTATGGATTTTTTTATTTTTTATTAAATTTTTGGCCTCAAAATAGTGGTAGGAAAAAAAGGCTAATTTTCATCAGCATTCAAAGCGCAGTGACAGGGGGAAATGGCCCTTTGTCAAATCTGTCTGCTCCCTTCATGGCCTGCTTACTGAAATATCAGGCCTCACTGGCCCAGTAAATTAACTATTAACTTCTCTCACACACAGCGGGGAAGAACTTTAACTAACCTTGTTTGACAAAGTAAATAAACAATATGAACAAAACAGAGACCTACATACAAGGACAACACAGGCGTTCCTATCCAAAACTGAACAAAAACCGCCAACGGTCCCTAAAGCTAGTTATGCACGATCGTAGCACAAACGCAGATGAGAACTGCGGGCAAAAATAGCACCACAGCTTTCATAGTCAGACTTAAACAGCCCTCCTGTTTATCACTCTCTGCTTATTATCATCACATGGAAATGAGCTGGATATTAAAAACAAGCTGCATAAGTTATTATCCCTTTGTAGATTAGAAGCATACGATTAGAAAGTTTCCTTGGAAGTAAATTGTTGTACATTATTGTAATAATCAGACATCTAAAAATGTTTTAACATATTTTATAATGTCTTTAACTAGAGTGTGTTGCTAGCTACAGTACGTGTGCGCCAGCAGACTACTGATTGTGTTAATGAGCATGACTATAATCAATGCAAAACCTAGCTGGTGCAATGCAATGCAATACAATAAGGATTTATAAACTGTACAGTACTGAAGAACCATGTTATCTCCAATAGTGGGAGTAGCCCTCATGCCAAACCAATTAAAAAAAGAAAACCTTAATGAAGCATCAAAACCCTAAATTATAACAAATACATAAATTACAATTTTAGAAAACATTCTTGTGTTTTGTGCAAGTATTGTGTAAAACTTTTTCCAAATTTATTTATTTTTTTGGTGTTTTTTGGACTCTCTCAAGAAGAACCATGTCAAGTATAGAGGGAGGAGTGGGCAGCAAATTATTGACTGGCAGCCTGCCCAAACACGAGCCCTTTGCATTCAGGCCAAAGCACTTCAATTAAATAAGGAGTAAGGTAGGGATGAGCAGAGACTCAAAAATAGTCCAACTGCTGGGAGAATTCAGAGGACTTAGTGCCCGTGTCATACAGTTAGAGACACTTAATGCAAAGGGTTATGCAATGGGTTTGAAAAGGGACTGCAGTTGATTTAGAGTTGTTTAATAATGCAATTCAAGTTAACAAACACAATTCAGTTAGACTTTTCTTCCAAAATTTTGCTGCCAACTAAAATATCTCAGGCAGACCTTTCAGCAAGTTATTGCATATCTGAGGTCTGAAATAGTTTTGACTCACCGCGCTGTCGTGCCTATTATTCACGCATTCAATTCCCTCAAAATGCTCAAGCAAATTGCATCCTCAGCAGTCAATTGTGATGATTCATTCTCCATGTGCTATATTCCCTTTGAAGGTGTAGTGCCCTATATGGATTGAAATCCGTTATTTGTACAGATTTAAGCATTAATACCTGTTTCAACTATACACCAGCATATCTTTTCTGCCCAATCGCTCCTTTGCAGTAGATGATGTCACAATACAATACTGCTTTTGAAGAGAATTGGTTGAAAAGGCACATTTCAGATGACCCTTGTAATCGCACAGTACCTCAAAGGGATCATTTATAACAGCTACATTTTTACAGTGTATAAGTTATTACAAGTGTATGATTGTTAGTATTGTGTACTTACATATGTGCAAAAATCTTTCCAGATTAAGTACATTGTAACTATGCATAATAACATTGTAATTATGTGTAAGTACACATGTATTAAGTACATGTAAATACACAGTAATTACAGATGCACAATGCAAAGTGTTAGCCAGTACTGTCTGTAGCTGGTGTAAATATCTATAGTAGCGGCACACATTCTCACAGTACACAGTGCTGGCATGCACAATAGACTTAACCTGTTTTCTTTAATTAACTTAACTAATAATGTGTGTAATTAAACAGGCCACATATAATTCCTCTGGCAACCACTGACCTGTATTTGCAAAGTCTTAAAAAGTGAATGTCTTTGTCGTGTGTGTGTGTGTAGGTGTGTGCGTGAATGCATGTGTAGGTGTTTTTGGGATGTGTTACAGGAAAACGACAGAGTGCTAATTGGTAGAAAACAAAAAAGTGCTGCCTTTATTACAGACATTAAAACTGTGCAACTGATTCCAGGAGATGTTATTAAACTCTGAATTAGCAGTTCACAATAATTGATAGTAGTTTTTATTAAACATGCTCAATTTACTTGTAGGTAGAGCTAAACAAGGTTGTTTATTTTGAGGAATCACTGCTTTGTAGTGTTTTCCACATTGTGGGTGCCTTAGCCATGAACCTAGCACAGTTCAATAACTGCTAAAAACTAAAGGAAAAGCTGCAAGATGTTGATTTTGAATTATTGGGAGAAAAATATCAAATAGAAAAAAATAAAGGAGGGTTTAAAATGTCCATACATGTATCCACACCACTTCACAAAGGCTTTGATCTCCTAACTGTGAAAATTGGGTTCTTTAATTAGACTGAAAGAGATTTGCCTAAGCAACCAAGACCACATAAAGCACCGTGCTCCCCTCTTCACAGGTGTGAAAAGCCAATCAATACTGAAGGGCAGCACCCGCAATTAGGAGTGGAAGCTAAATCAGGTGTATTAATGTGAGGTGACAAAATCCCAGTTAAGTGTTAAACCCCACCAAACAAACCGTACGAATGCTGGAGCAAATATGGGAAAGATAGGGCAATCTGACAGCTGTGCCGTTTTCTCATTATTGATAACATGGCTTTCACTGGCTGTATCCAAGTTGTTGTTGATTTGGTTAGAAGACTGTCAAATAATACATGTTCAGGCTTTCTTGAGGAATTTTTTTTTTTAATTAAAAAATGTTAACACCTTTAAGTGAGATATTCTCTCTGAGAACTATGTTCCCTATTGCTGCCTAGCAACCCACACTCTACTAAAGTTCTCTCTGAGAAATCCGGTGCAACTCAAAGGGATTGAAGAAGATGAAGTTTGCTCTCATCAAGGCACAAGGGAGTATCTGAAATCTAGTGGTGTTCATCCAACAGTTAACCAGTTCACAACACTGGCAGTGAAAAGTATAATGAAAGAGATTTACGTTACAGTCTAGATCCTGCCAACTTCACTTACTTTTTTAATTCATTCTCTCTCTCTCTTTCTCTCTCTCTCTCTCCCCTTCTTCCTCGCTCTGCATCTGACAACAACAAAGCTGCAGAGTCCGACTTATTTGATGTTTTCAGAAGCACAAAGCAGCTGTGACAAATTACGGTAACACTTTACATTAATTGTCTCTAATTACTGTGCATAGTAGATACATAGTACATGCATGTGTACTAACACGTAATTACAATGTTATTATGCACAGTTACAATGTAGTGAATGTGTAAATCTTTTTGCACGATATATGTAAGTGCACAGTTGTATCAGAAAAGGGTTAGGCTTAGGTTCAGAGTTAGGGTTAGGGTTAGGTTTAGACTTACAGTTAGGGTTAGGGTTAGGGTTAGGGTTAGGGTTAGAGTTAGTGTTAGGGTTAGGGTTAGGTTCAGAGTTAGGGTTAGGGTTAGGGTTAGGGTTAGAGTTAGGTTCAGAGTTAGGGTTAGGGTTAGGTTCAGAGTTAGGGTTAGGGTTAGGGTTAGGGTTAGAGTTAGGGTTAGGTTCAGAGTTAGGGTTATATCATGCACATTGTAATCTGGAATCTCCAGCAAAGATCAGCAGCTTCGTACAGACAAGATGTGAACCAGCACTTCCCTGACAGTATGATTCACCGTGCACACCACCGCAGTGTGTCTTTACCAGATGAGCTACGCAGGGAAATCATTTGTAATTAAAAACACTGGGCTGCTTTTCCCTGAAGCCCCGAGTTTAGCAGATGGAAAGGCATCTTGTCATGAGCCATGAAGAGGTTAAAACCGCTACAGGTTTTTTTTCTTTTATCTGGCAAAGTGTAGAAGGCATCTGGAAAAAAGGTTGAGACTCAGAGAGGATAAGAAAAAAGGAACATATTTCCTTCTGTGTTCTCTTACTCAGCTTTAACCGAAAAAGTATTTATAAAAAAAGTAAAATAAAATAAAATTAAAAAACCTTTGAGGCATCTTTATTGCAGCCAAAGGCCTTCCAATCCCAGGGGCTCGCCCCCCTCCCCCCCCCCCCCCCCCCGCTGTACTGGCAATGTTGTGTGCTAAACACTTTAGAAAGCCAAGGGGACTTGCAACGGCTGCAAAGATTGCCTTTTCATTTAACATGTGAAAGTTTATCAGAAGTCTTTATTCCTTCATGCTGTTCCTTTACAACCAAAGCATTGTTGTTATTATTATTAATATTAGAAGCTAAATTGTACAGCAGCAGGATTCACTGAAATGTAATAACATAGCCCAATTACAGTTCTTGAAGACTTGACCAGTTGTGGTACCAGGGAGTCAAGGGGGCGTCTCTAAATTCCAAGCATGACTAGCAGGAGTAAGAGATCATCACCTATACACTACCCAAAAACAAGGCAGCAAAACTGAAAAAAAATAATGTCTTCTCCATTGGTCTCCCCAGTGTTCTGTGTGTGTGTGTGTGTGCATGTGTGTGTGCGTGTGTGTGTGTGTGTGCATGTGTTTGCTAAATGACATTCAGAGATAATACTGTTTTTTAAGACCTGCCAATCATGGATTTCTTCAAGGAATATCCAAACCCAAATAAATAAAAGCTCATTGACAGATCTAGGGAACAAAGGAAAGTAAGAATGTCACTCTCTGAAGCTGGCAGGGCAGGTTTGATGGTGCAATAGTGCAGCAGCTCTGCTATTCAGAATCCTGAATGGAGATGGATTTATAGGGTAACAGTCATGGGTCCTAATCGCTGCCAGTCAGACATGTAAGCAAGTAAAAGCAGAACTATCCCTTTGCTCTGTATACTTCCTAATACCGTGTGCTCTCCCAATGAAGCCTTTTGAATCAACATATTGTGTATGGCTCATGATATCATAAGGATTAAAAAGCTTGTACAATATTTGCTCCATTATTTTTGCCCCCCGAAGTTAAATATTGTGCAACAAAACTTTGAAGTATACAAAGTGTTGAAATCTTGAATCTTTAAGTAAAAGGTGGAGGGTGCAATATAAACCCCTCTCTTTGTCAAATGGCCCTTAGCGAGCCTGGCTAGGATAGAGATTATAGAGTCCTGCTGGAGTTTCCTCAAATCCCTTATTGTCAGGCATTACCGATAATATGTACGGCACTTTTATGCTCGAATAAGAAGTGCATGGTATTTAAAATATATTGCCTCTCATTGTAAAGTCTGTCTCTTCATTTTAAACTCTTTTGTGTTTGCATTTTCAGCGCGATTAAAGAGCGATCACCCAGTGATCCTTAAAGGCTACGATATAAATCATAATATTTCAGACGGGCACTTTCATGGGTAATTTACTTTAAACATATTGAATCCTCTTGTGTTGTTTAATTCCTAGGACTATCCAGGGCTCTTTGTAATGCTCAGCAGATTAATGCCAGACTATGTGAGGGAGAGCGATGGCAAAGCAATACTTCTGGACTAAGGGGCAATCATTGCCCAAGGGCAGCTGTGAGACATCAAAAGAATGGTACCGCTGACATCACAATACGCTTTGCTCATAATAGATTGCTGATCATTATCATTGTGCTGTATCAGGATCACTGTGCAATATCTGATCCAAATCCATTTTGTTACCATTGCTGGTACAGTGAAAAATATGTTTGAGAAATAAATAAGATTCAAGGAATGGAGAAATGTTTGGTGAGGCAGACATCATTTCACAGTACCTACAATCCTTCTTTGCAGCAATGGGGTGACATAGGGGATAGTGCGACAGAAGGCTTCCTTGCAGATGTGCTTGAATGGCAGCATCTGCACAGGCGTGCAAAAAGCTGCTGGGATGCCAAGCCCCAACATCCAAGGAGGGGAGAGAAATCTGCTGTGGGAACTGGTCTTGTTGCCAATATCCTTGTAGCACCCATTTGGGTCTCAGTGGAAGCCAGTGGAAGCAGGATGATTTGTGCCACTGTGCAGTCAAGCCTGAGGACAATCCATAAGCAAGCCATTGTGACAATAAGACCTGCTTTCAATTTAGTCTATATATATTAGCTATCTGCTACCTACCTCTACTGCAGCACAAAGTTCTTAAGTGACTTGTGCACCAAGGAAACTTGATTATGCACAACGCAAAACTACTGTATCAGCCTCAGTCCTGTGTTCATGCAAGCACATGTGCAGGGGTTTTGACAAGGTTGAATAGATGTGACCACGGGACTGCTAGAGATTACCAGTGTGTATTGTGATACGTATGTTTTAGTTTCAGTCAGGACAACTCTCTGGCGAGGTTAAAAATGAGGTGGAGGTTGGAGGAGGTGAACTCAAAGCACAGAACTGGAGTGACCTCCCTAGTTAAATGTCTACCATTGTTTTATAGTTACAGAATAACTGCCATTGAAGATCACTTAATACTGCACAGCAAAAAGAGACAGCAGGGATTCAATAAGGAAACACATTTATAAAAGCCTGACTTCATCACATTATTTAAGAACTCATTTTACATTCAATTGCATCCTTTTTGAAAGCTAACTTGCAGAATCACTGTGTTTTATTATCAAGATACTCACAATCTGTACATTCTGTGCCTGCCCCATACTTCTGTAATTATACAATCACATGAATGATTCAACATGGTAATTGCTATGGTATTTTGAATAATATCAGCATAAATACTGTTTGGGTTTTTTATTCCCAATCATAATTAGCATCCTCTACCCTAACATTTAGATTTAAAAAAACAGCAGGATGATGCATACAGTTGTGAAAAAACAACATTTGTTTTCATTGCACATTTTACTCTGCAAGACAGAAAAAAGTAACACCAACTTAAATCCAATGTGGAAATTTAAAAATGCAAATGAACAGAATGCTACAACAGTCAGTCATTCAGCACCTTTCCCCACTCATTAAATAAAAATGACACATTTACAGAGGTCTGCTGTTAGTGTGCCAGGAACTCTCAATGTTCTCGTTTGACTAAACTGTCAAGTGGATGAATTGTTCTGCAGAATGTAATAACCCTCTATAACAGCTATTGATACTATATCTTTAAAATATGCTCTTACTGCACAAGCATTGCTGAGCCGCTCCACTGTGGGTCTACCTCCCCTTTTCAACAGGCTGTTACAAGTATCGCATGCGAGACAGAACAGCATGGTGGAAGCGAGCACTCACTCTGTAATAGAAATGCCAATTAGACTCGAAAAAGTCAGAAAAGGGTTATGTGGAGGCTTGGGTTCCTGTCGGTGAATAAAAGCAGCACACTTTGGCATCAAAGACAAAGACTCGATGGTGCACAAAGTCATGGTGGAATATTTAAAACTTGTTATCAAGGCAAGACAGCTGTTAGGGATTCCACACACAGGTAGGATCTTTGCACGGTCGTTACCTTATTAGAACACTGCCCCACATATCCCATTGCTCAAGAGAGGTGTTTTGAATGTATTCAGCTTGCACCTTTATTGTGGTTAGGTTACAGTAAGTATCCCACTTCAACCACCTTATGCACTGCTACAACCTTTTCATAGTGGCTATCTGGATTAAGATTCATGATATTATGGCTTCCAAGCTATCTGTCTATCAGCTGGGCCAATGCAGCATAAAGCAACATTCCCCAACATTGTAACTACAAAGCAAACTCTTGCCTGTTTCAATGGACAGAATGGTTGAACAGCTCTGCTGTTGAAGGCTATTGTAAACCAACAGCAATGAACTATATTATAGAGTCACAGCAAACATGATTGCATAACACTGCAGATGTAAATAAGAATTAATAATGAGGGACACAGACATGCATAGTTTAGTGTAGTAATAGTCTGTGAGGGATTCGTCTGACTGAAACAAGGTACTGTTTTAGTGAGAGATCGAGGGAGTCTGGCTATGGTGTTGATGGTTATTCTGTAGATGTGTTTCATGCACCGAAGACTTCCCTGCTGTATCACATACGGTCAATTTCCCTTTAGGATGAAGTAGGCAATACAAAACATTTACAGTGTTTTCTAAAGCACTTAGCTTCCTTGCCATCCAAACAATTGAAGGCTTTCTTTACTGATTTTAACCACAGGACTTTTCAAATGGACTGACACAGGGCACTGCAAAGAGATCCAACAGACTCTTTTGGCCCTGTTAAGCTAAATATTTAAAGCATCTGCATTGATATTAAACACCAGGGGATGTGTTAAAAGCAAACGCTGCCCTTCAGCTGGAGGAGAACCTGTTCAGAGCTAAACACAAACAGCTTGATCTATTTATTTATTTCCTTATTCATTATTCTGATAGTTGCTTGGCAGAGTCGGATTCTCTAGCGCTTCAGTGTCATCATCACATGTCTCTCCAGGGACAGTGCGCTCAAAAAGAGACGAGGGAGCTATTTATAGATGTCCGATGGCATGGCAACTCCTTTTGTTTTAATGAAATTAATGTTTATGAGCTCTGGAAGTTATTTTGTTCCAAAGCTTGCTTGTTTTTATACAGCATGCAGTATCTTCTCAGAAGAAGGACGAGGGAACAAACTAATGAAAACCTTTTACAGTGTTTGGTGTGAAAGTGCAATTGAATTAGACTGGCAGGTGGGAATGTAAGGTTGGCAGGGATGGGTTAAATCTGTCCCTGCCAACATTAAATCCCCCCCCCCCCCCCCCCACACACACACTATTTACAGCATCAACGCTTCTGCCCTGCCACAGAGGGGTGCAATACATTTCTTGGTTTTATTTTTAAAAAAGTAGAAAGTACTTAAACGTAATAAAACAAATTGTCTAAAAGTTCGTCATTTAATTTATGACGTTTCTTTTGATATTTCTAAAGTTTGTACTATCAAGTGTTTAATAGTTTTGGATGTTATTCCAATTTCCTTTTTTACTTTCCAAGATGTTTGTCTCCTGCACTAGGGGGTTATTTTGATTACAAACATGAAAACATAAAAAAGGGCAAATCTCTCCCTTAAATCCTCTTCCTTGTCATGGCAGGTTTGATAAATTATGGTGACAGCTTCTCAAAGGTCCCATCATTGATAATACAACAGACACATTTAATTATGATGGAAGGGATATCCCACAAAGCACTGCAAACGCTTACGGAGATCTGGAGACGTGAGGATGCATATGCTACCAGGGCTTTCTCTTTACCTCTCCATCCACAGCCAGTGATTTATGGATTGCTCAGGAGGGGGGCAAATAAGGGCTGTGTGAAAGGTGAGGCAGTTTATCTTGCACTGATCAAGGGGTGAACTGACAGGCAGGCAGACTAGCTCATCCACTGTTACAATCAGAAATGCAGTAGAAAAATACACAAATACCCTGGCAAAGGATATAAAGATAAGTAACCATAACGATGGTATGTTTAACAGGCTGCAAAGAAATGATTGGGCATTGTTTGTTTAAATTTAAGAGGACTGGTTGATAAGACACAGCCTTCACAAGACACCGCTAGTTAGATCCTCAGAATAATTTGTGGAAATATGACAAGCGTGATGACAATCATACTAAGCTCTCTAGACGGATCTAAAAATCTCCAGTTGCAATAAAAAGGTCTTAAGACTTATCTATTCGGTCTTGCATTTGGTTAAAACGCTTTTACAGCCAAATCTGTTTTTTGTGTTTATATCCTGATTTTGTGATTGGTTTGTTTATTTCTCTTTTAGATATTGTAATTTTTTTTTTTTTTTTAATTTAATTAGATTTTTTTTTGTAACTGTGTAAAGAGCCTTGAGATGTGCAGGTCTGTATATAAATCGGAGTTGTTGTTGTTGTTGTTGTTGTTGTTGTTGTTGTTGTTGTCTAATGAGACTCCACGAGGTCTTATTTACGAAATGCTACCCATTGCACCTAGTTTAAATACTTTTTCTTTTTATCTGGTACTGATTGAATGGTTATTTTCTTGCTAAACAGAAGACCCTTACCTAAAAGACTGAAAAACAGACCATAGACCCAGCATTATGGCACAGTGACACTGGTACCAGGGTACAGCAATGGGTCGCATTGGTTCATATCAAATTGCTCCCACTATTCCACCCATGGCTGCGCTACCCTTGCACAGCAAACATTATATTGCCACACGTCATCATTTGGGAAGAAGTAGTTCTATAGTTAAATATTTAAGGAACCATTTGTCACTCCTGTTTCATACAACTAAGGGAACACAAAAGCAACGTGTAAACAACGTATATTGCATTCAGGGCCACTTGCTCCAAACAGAGTCATTTTAAAAGTCTCAGAACTGTTTTAACCCTTTAAATATGCATTGCTCTTAGTCTCACATGTTGAGCCTCCAGTGTTCTTAGTAGTTCTGAGCTATTATTCCATAAGTATTTAAAGGTCAACATGTGGCATGGGCTGCTTGCAAGGCTAGCTGCAGTAAAGATGAGTTACCTAATGTATCACCTGGGGCAGGCTGAAAGTCAGCCTGAAGAAAGACGTTTCCCTGCGGAAACGAATCCAAAGGCAGCCGGACAAGCAGCTGCGATCCGCCTGAATGCCGAATCAATACAGCTTTCTAAATTAAATTACACACTGCAAGCAGCCCAGATCATTTGAATAAAGCCCAATTGTGTGCTTTCTGTGCCTCTGAATGCGAAGTAATCTGTAGCCTAAATACCAAACTCATTATCGCAGCTGAAGCGCAAATCGATGAGCAGTTAAACAGATTAAATAGATTAGCTCCATGGAAATGCAGTCTTTCCTTCTTTGCATTCTTTTCCGGTTAATAATAACAACAAGGAGAGGCAGGAGCACGACGCAGAAGGGCCGTGTTTCATCTTCATCTTGAAGGTCGTCACTTGGATTATTTAAAGATTAAGGCATGTCCTGTCTCTGGGGGGGGGGTTTGAAGAGATAGCCAATTTTAAAAAAGTCTTTGTTCCACGAGTTGTAACCCCCCCCTCCCCGACACACACACCCTTACCCATTTGACTTTGTATAGAACCATCGTTAATAACAGATCTCAAATCGTTTGACTTTCATGGATAAAAGTCCATCTTCTTCAAAGCCTGAGCAGTCCTGTTGATTTCTCATTACAATACCTTGAAAAAACCACAGCAGAAACATCGGCAGCATTGACAGCAATGGCCACACCATGGATCTGGATCGGATATTGCACTCTTGTGCTGATATAGTTCCACATTACTGCACAGGCTTACTTTGCATTAAATCATTGTGATGTCATCTGCATGTCAAATATGTTTCATAACCCCATGGCAACCATAAGTGTTAACTTCCATCTCTCTCTCACTCTCACATTCTGCCATTAATGACTAAACCAGTGGCTCTTTATATTGTACCTGTGGAACAAGGGCCCATAAATACAGGGACATTGCTATTAACAATTTGTTATATCTAATTTCACATAAGCCTTCTAAAGACTAGTATAACTAATGCAGGGACAATAGTTCAGATGATAATTATAATCCATCCATCATCATTAACCGCTTAACCCTTTACAGGGTCGTGGTGAGCCTAACCTGGCAGACACAGGGCGCAAAGCAAGACTACACCCTGGACGGGATGCCACTCCATCACAGGGCACCACACACGAACATAGGGCAATTTAGAATGACCAATCAACCTGAACAGCATGTCTTTGGACTGTGGGAGGAAACCGGGGTACCCAGAGAAAACCCACACAGACACGGGGAGAACAAGCAAACTCCACACAGACAGACCCCAGGCCAGAATCGAACCCAGGACCCTGGCGCTGTGAGGCAGCAGCACTAACCACTACACCACCCTAATAATAATAATAATAATTTTTATATAGTGTTTCATAGTGGACCACCTTCACAAAGCACTTTAGAAGATATGAGACTTGGATGTGTGCATCAGCACCAGAGTCGCTTACAACAACAACGTCTCACCTAAAAGACAGAGCACAAGGAGGTTAGGTGGCTTGCTTTGGGTCATACAGTGAGTCAGTGGCTGAGCTGGGATTTGAACCAGGAACCTCCTGCTTGCAAACACCTCCTGTTTTCAAACACAAGTGTTTTTTTGGTCTGTCCCACTGCACCAAGCACACTGAAATTCCCAAACAAGTGTGAGAGACCGTTAAATATTTAACGAAACGTAATGGAAAGGAACACAGGCGGGCCGTTAAAATTGATAGCATGTTTGTGTCTCTGGAATATTTTAAGGAAAGGATTGTAAATGGCACGATTAAGTACCGGTAGCTGGCACAGCTACCGGTAGTCGTTTCCATGTATTTCCGTGTTAATGCAAGTGTTTTATGAGGGGAAACGCAGTGCAGCAAACCAGCAATGGAAAAATACCTGTCTCTAGGATGAATAAAAGAAAGGTAGATAAATATATAAAGCAATATTACTGTAAGACAGAAGGGTCTGATTTCGGTTTCCAGCTCAGCACAGTAAGTTTATCTTGCACTGTGTTTAGACTGGGCATTTACCCTAATGTATTAAGTACAGGTGCATTTGCAGCATTTTACCATAGCTAACTATGAGGTTTATTTGTGATGTTTTAAGAGGAGGTACCAGAGGCTTTTTGTAAACCTCATTGCAATTTTGGGAGACAGTAGCATTTTCATTCATGTCGGGACAAATAAATAAGTCCATAACTGGAAGGGAGGCATTGAAGTGCAGCGACACAGCCTTCCCTCGTGAGGCATCGAGGAGGCAGCTCTGCTCAGAAGAGGCGAACCGTTTGCTATCAGGAGTACAGCACGGTTACAAGGCATGCCAGCTGCAGTGCAGAGAGGCGCGCACAGGAGAGCAAGCACCTGCGTCCACACATGTGTGAGCATCTGCTCCCTCTGCCCCTGTCCCATTCGAAGTGATTCAGAAAGCAGGAGCGATGTCATAATTGGGGTGCTTGGAATATCGTGACTGTATTAGAACAGGAGATATTCATCATGTAAATGTTCGTGAATGCTTTAGTATTTAAGCCCACACACTGTCTTCCTGTCTATGTATACATGTGATGTGACACTGGTCCTGTGTTTAGTTTTTATAATCTATTATATGTGTTCTGTAAGATGTGAGTGTGTTATTAAAGTTGTCATGAAATCATTCTTAAAACACTATTTGCTACACTAACTTAAAACGGGTAAGAAAATTCATTTTAAAGAAAATATGATTCCGTTTTAAAAACAAAATAAAAAAAAAAAAAATCGCAATGGGAAATAACACTTCAAAAGCCTTTTCCGAGATAGAACGGAATTGAAAATGCTCATTGTAGTGCACCCCCATACTGAGAGCATTCAGACTTCTCCTTATCCTGTTGTCCAATGTGAGCAGCCCGTTTAGCACTGCCTCTTTGCAAGGCTCCCCCCCACCTGCGATAGAATCAACTGCAATTTCCTACTGCATTGTTCCAGCTCAAGATGAACACAGAGCTTTGCTGGTTAACAATAATCACCCTCATAATTACAGAGGTGAAATTTACATTCCGCGCTATTACAAATCCATTAGCTTCCACTCTCCCTGCTCTAGCGTTCCGGGTTGTGATTAGTGACGCTCGCATTCTGCGGATTTAGTTCTAAATTATGAGAGCAAGAAGGTGGGGAAATGGAGGAATAAATAACGAACAGAACAGCGTCCGTTTGATCCTTGGCACGTGTATTATTTGTTTTCCAAATAACGCAGAAACAATCATTTCAGCTGAACAGAATACAAGACAGCGAACATGTTTAGAAGAGTGATCTTCAATTGAATCCCATTACAGTAGCACTAGAGTGGGAAGCAATGGGTTTATACTGAGGGAAGTGATAGCGAAAGGCAGCTAGACTCGAGTTATTGGTAGACTCTTACTGTATCTCATTGCTGCCATTCTACACGGGGGAACACAGCCTTGAATTTGCACCAGTCCTAACCGAACTCTTATCAAACACTCTGATAGTTTTGGTTTGCTTTTCACTATAATCTCGGTTTTACACAAACACGTTTATTCCACTATAATGAGTCCCCCCTGTATCTGCATGCACTGGTTATATATTCTGACATGGAAAAACACGCGGTGTGTCCAGAATAATTCAGCCAGCTAAAAAAATGATAATAATTCTGTACTTGTAATTCAGCCAGTATATTGGGTTTAATGTCACATTAGAAATATGTATTTAAAAAAAGAAAAGAATAAAGCATGAAAAGTAAACAAGTAAACAGAAATTCAAACCTATGATTAAAATCTATTTAAATAAGCACTTTTATAAATATATGTGTAAAGTATTCTAGATTATAACAGTATTCTAATAAACATGTGTGTGTGTGTGTATATATATATATATATATATATATATATATATATATATATATATATATATATATATATAATTATCGAACATATAGATGTTTTTATAGCTTCTTTTAAACCAAGGTCACGGCAAAAGAAATTTAAGGTTAAAAAGAAAAATCTCATTTATGCAGCGGGCTTGAAGGAGGGAGCTGGAATATGAATAGGTCTTGAACGTAATCATTCAAAAGCTTCCCTAATTATCAACTGGTTTTATCCTCTCCGCAATAAAATCTCTGCATTAAAGAGCAAAGCTACAATAAGACAGTTTTAATTATTAGCCCTTTCACTGTACCGTCACAATCAGCAATAAGAAACACAATCAGCAATAAGAAACAAAGCATCTTGATCTTCATGCAAATCCTCTTCGCCAAACAGGTTCAAAACAGTTTGAAGATAATTCTGTGTTCAGTGTAGTGTAAGCTCAAAAATAAATAAATACATTCTAGCCAAAATCTTCTGACCTTAGTTACTAAACAGGCACAATATTCAAAAAGTTAGAGCCAAGCAGATTATGATTTAGGTAATGGCCCAAGCACACAAATCTGTTAAAATGGCATAATATCTGTATGCATGTATGTAATTGTCCATCAGCCTCCCACCTCTCTCTTTATCTACACAGACAATCCCAGTTTCATTCTCATACATTTCTCATGCTTCGTTCTCTGTCTCCTCTGCCCCGGTCTGTGTGAGCTGCCTATTTGGAGAGATGCAAGGCTGCATCGCTCTGGTGATTAAGATGTTGGCGCTGATCTCAGCTGGAAACGATGGCGCATTCCCTAGAATTCTGTTTCTGCTGGCTGAGATGACGTGCTGTGTGCTTACCCCTCATTATAACAGCGTGTTTGTTATGTTCTAATGAGGTCCTTTTTATAATGAACAAGGCTCTCAGCCACCTCCGCCGCTGTGCCCAGACCTGCACTTCAAACCACTTGTACCTCTGTTGCAAATAACTAATGTTTCAAACACAGGAACACATTAGTCAGCCCCCTTACAGAAAACAAAGACATTACCTTGACAGAATCTCAGAAACTATTAGCAGATCACAGCAGTGCCAGCAAGGACAGTAACATAGATTTGGAATAAATATTGCACTGTGGTCCTGATAGGGTAGCACACTGCCTGGCACGGTACCATAGCACTGGAATGGAATGCCAGTCATTGCAGATGCCCTTGTGCTGCCATCGTTCTGTTCCACAGATCCATTGCATTGCCATTAGTGTGCCTCTGAATTGTCTTGCAAATAGTCAGCCACCTCAGTCTATTCCTTCAGAAAGCAGTAGAAAATAAGCCACAAAGCAGTGACTGCCCTGTAATAATAATCCTATAGTACTCTTACACAATCCTAATGGATTAAACACTATCGGCAAATGCTATTTTATTTTTATTTTTTAATATGATTCCTATGTCTGTGTCTGGGGTGGGTTTATTTTGAAATGAACTGATTTTAAATGAGCCTGGCAGTACTACTTGTACTACTGCACTGCAAATCCCCAGCCACATCCCATCCTTCCTGCTGACTTCATTGCAGCTGTGGGTTTAATAGGATATCATTATGGAATGTGTCATGTATGTTCACACATCATTTATATCGCCAACCCTTTTTATAAAGAGTTCCTGACCTGTTTTAATATTCAACAGCACAGACTAATTACGCTTTGTAATCGAGTTATAAATCCTTGTCGCTATTTAAATCAATGTTATCGGATTACAACATCATTTTCAAAACTGTAGAAATATTTAAATTAAGATTTATCTTGTATAAGTATGTTTTTTGAATAATAATAAAAAAAAGTTTAATGAATTAATTGAAAATTGATTGTGTATTAATTCTTTCCTGTATTTGTATATAGTCCATTAGCAGTAATCTAATTACATAAATCAGACTATAAAAAAAGAAATTATACTTCATAATTAAATTCAAATTCTGATATTTAAAACACATTATGAAGTTCCCATATTGCAGCTAAAAGTGTTCTGCTGTTAAAAGTGACATTTTTATTATGGTGTTTGCAGACAATACAGTTATAAATACTGCTGCTGTTTAAATAATAAACACAAGGTCTATGGTTATGAAAGATAAACAAGGGGGTGTTACTGTCTTTTCTTAGTACATTGTAATTATGCATGATAACATTGTAATTAGGTGTAAATACGCATGTGTTTACTATGTAACTACTATGTAAATACACATTAATTAGAGACTCTTAATGTAAAGTGTTACCAAAATGTTAGAATTCCCATAGTATAGATTTATTCTCATTACTAATTTAGCTGATGGACTAGATGTGAATTTAAAGTAGTGTGGGGTTTTTACATTTAATTAATAAAAGAACAAGATTTATTGTGTTAGCATGGGATCACTACCCTAGACCAGACAACAGGTTAGCTCAAAATATGTATGGGTTGAATTTAATTGTATTGCCACTGTTACACCCTTAAACTGGTCACAACCCTACAACTTTCCCAGGCAAAGAAAATATACTTTGTAATGTGTAATTACAGCCCTGGAGTTCGCCGTCCTGTTTAACTCAATCGACGAGACAAGAGAAAGACACAGTGCTGTGGTTTTCCTCTGAAAGCAACACTTTAGAAATGAATACTGAAGTTAATGAAGACATTTTAATTTAAAACCTTAGTTACTACTTTAAACAGAACTGTCATTTATTGCAAGGTTGCTTAGTAACACTTTAATTAAACAGTCATTAGGATAAACAGTTTGTCCTCCTTACTGTTGTTCATTAGAATTAATGCTCTACCCAACAGAGTTGGACTCAATGAAAAAATACTGCACAGTTCTGTGGCATACATTTAAACGTTTATGTGGGTGCTGTATACATAACTTGGCCACTTTATAAGTACTGGCATACATAATTGGATTTGATTATCACCCTAGTGTGGGATGTGTTCTCCTGGTATAGCCTGGGTCTAGAAGGCTAAACACATGCTATAGTTCAAGTTCACCCAACAATGCTGAATCCTGCTGGTGATGGCTGCTTTCCAAACGATCCACCGTAGAACTGAGCGAGCGGTTTGAGAGAGCATGACAAAGGCTTCAAGCTTCTTCCATAGCCAACACAATCCCCATGCTTGAGAGGAACTTGAACGATTCATCACCACAATCCACTGCCTATCTGTCAGTGGATTATAAATGAACAGACTCCCTTGAGACACCTTCCAGCACCTTGTGGAGTCCATGCCACGTTGTGTCAGGCTGAGACCAAGGTAAACTGTGACCAAACCTGATGTCTTAATAAAGTGGCCTGACTGTGCATGTGTTTTATATTGGTGGCTCGGAGAACATGTGTTGAAAGGATGTCCTCTTGCTGTAAGTCAGTCTGCTTGATTAAATATCGCCAGTGCACAGGGATATAGCGCAGGTCATAAAGTTCCGCTGTGTTGTGGGATTGAATATACCACCTAGGGTGACCTCTGATGTCTGCCTTATGGGATGAGCCAATAAAGTTATTGCTATGTTCATTGTTCTTTAAACAGTCTGCGAGATTCTGAATGCTACTGTGGTTTATTCTACGGTTGCTTAGTAACACTGAAATCGGGTTGCTAGTTTACTTCTGTTATTTTCCATGTATTTGCTCTTCTCTGGGGTTACAAAAATGAACGACCTAGATTATGTAAATAACCGTGTGATTTGAAACAGTGAGAGATTTTGCTCGTTACTGCAATTGTATTTCTTTCTGTCGTCATCCAGACAATAAGAGCTATCTTGACAGAGAGAAACCATCTGCCAAAACTGGACCTCTTGCACACTCAAAGTGCTCAAGATTTCAGGGTCTATTTAAAAGATCCTAACGTTTTTAAACCTGATTTTGAAGAGCGTCTATATTTAGATCTGCCATGGATGAGTAAAATAGCAAGCTCACTCCCCTTACTCGGCCGACGGCAGCACTAGACTGATGAGTATATGTAGTGAAATGTGTAGCACCAGTGACAGGTAGTCTGCTACTGCACTGTAGGTGCTGGACAGTATTTCCCCTGGGGATTCCCTTGATGGAGTCAGGTGGTATGACAGGAACTATTTGAAGTGGAAATCCTTGAGGAAGTCAAGCACTATCTAACAGACAATTATGTTGTTATGGAGCAGAGAGATGTTAAACAATTCATGTTGTCTCATGGTTTTGATGGAGAACCATTTAAACTGTTACCATGGAGAAAAACAAGCCTTTCACATGTCTGCAACAGATGATCTTTGAATGAATACTTTGCTCTGTAATTGAATTGAACACCAGCTGCCTCTGATGCCAACTTATGAAAACCGATATACTTCAGTGTTAAACTTTTGTTATATTATTTAATGCTTGCATCTACAACAGCATGATATCATCAGGGAAGATAATGTGCTATGTACCAGAGGTGTTTCACGATTTACAGAGACATTCCTTTTTCAATGCTACATGAAATAAATCTGGCTTTCACCTTGCTGTTTTCTTACACAATTAAAAAAACAATCTGTATTATTTTAACTTCGGTGCCTTTCACTGGCGATTAAACAATGAGCCATTAACAGCTCCTCTTTTACTCAGCTTTCCAATCGCCTTGATAACAACTCCAAAATCTTTCGTTAATCCAGAGTCTATTTTCTTCATGTTTCTGCTGGGCAGTCATATTAAAATATTACGTACACTCAGCATCTGTCAGTAAGTATCGGTAGCCAGCAAATCTTTTGACTTGAAAACAATTAATCTAAAGGCTACCTGAAATGTTACTTACGTAGATAATTCCATTGAAATGCATTATATTGTCAATACCAAGCAAAAACCTTTATGAAAATGTAATCCAATGTGCAATACATCCTTCTTCTTAAACTAGATATTTGTGGAAAGGATCAGACTGGCTGAAGACAGTTGTTTGCAGAAATAAAAGAAACGAATAGGACTGGGTTAGGTTTAAATAAGCCAGGAGTTAAAACTCTCTGAATACAGGGCCCTATATTTCACAAAGAATAGCGTATAGCAGGTTAAAAATACATTCTGAAATATAATTATGTACGTTTGCGGTACATTTCACATCATTCATTTTTCCATTTGCTGGTTCAAGAGACCGAAAAACAGCTGATCTTAAAACCTCTTTGCTGTTAAATCTGCTGTGCGTTTCCCACAATGCAATTCACTGACGTATTCAAGTGTGTAGATATCAAACAATGTGTGCTGTAATTTACAATATTGTTACCATTGGAAACTACAGCAAGGCAATTAATTTAGCTTTTTAAAATGTAAATCAACACCCCTAGTTATACTTATGAGCTATGTGGCTCTTTGCTGGAGCTAACGTGTCGAACAGTATGCCATGCGGTATAATTAAGAGAACATGATTGCACTGCAAACTAGATAACTTTTAACGACGTCTAACAGCAGCTAAAGTTACTGAAATGCAATTTATATTCCTATATCAGAACACTATTTCACGTTCTTGTCCATTTGGTTAAGTTGCACAGCATAGGACTGTGTTCAAGATTAATTGCTGCTACCTCAGAGTTTTTTTTTCAGAGAAGAAATGATTTCTCTAGTCATTTTGCACCATAATGAGTGGTTAGATATCCATGTATAAATGAAATGGATTTTGCTCACCGACTATTGGCAATGTGCTAGACTCTCCACTTATGACACATGACTTTTACAGACAGGTTTGTCACTGGGAATCAACAAAAAGGAAACATGGTCTTTTCCAGCAGTGCTTAGATCTTGAATAAGGAGATAGATGCAACGTGTCAAATACTGAGGAGATCATAATGATCCTTTTTATTATGCTTGTAAGGGGGACAGAGATTTCAAAATAAATGCTAGATCAATCAGTTACTTTAAAAAGGAAGCTGACGTCCAGTTCAGAAATATTGGCAGACATAACGAACAGGAGATTAGGGGAAAGGGTTCTGTCAGATCAAATTCAAGGCCATGTGCATATGACAGAAAGACGTCTCCGTGCATCCCAGATCCTGACACTTTCAATAATTAGATGAGCTGTTCATTATAGCGTCATTGATCCATATCTTCAAAAAGTCTCAATCCTAAATCCTAAGGGTACAATTAAGATAAATCTAAGAAACTATGTCAAGTAGACAAAGCTGTCGGTTAGTGCCTTCTTCGGTGTCTTCAAGTTTTGCCTCAGCTGTATGACAGATAAATGTGATTGATGTTAACCAGGGCGTGACCATACTCAATGTGATGTTATCAGAAGCCCATTATATTCTGGCTGGGACATTGCAATCTGGTGATCTAAAACACAGGGTGCCATTACACTGTTAATCTACCGAAGCGCCAGATGGTAGCTGAAGAGATTTGCTATGTAAAACCTGTTCCAAATCCACTGTGCTATAATTTCTGGTGATGCTGTGGTCCTGCTAATGTTTCTATTAGACTTTATGGAGGTTTCTACAATCTTGTTTCAATGTCATTATTCTTTGAGTGTAATGTACTTCAAACTGACCCTCTCGAGTGTATTTGTGTGTATGCTTTGCAGTTAACACACACCAGTATAAACTTTACTCTGAAACTGAGAGCCGTTATGGGATGCCATTTTTTTTTCTCCCTTGTTATTTTGTTCCTAAAAAGGAAAGTCTTCAAAACACTAAGTAGCCAGTCACAGTTGCTGTACGCTTCACGTTGAGTATCCCTCCCTGTCCCTGCATCAATGAGAGCTGCAGTCTCCATATGCACACACAATTCAAGATGACAAGCGAAGTGGCTTCCCACTCCTCAGGGAGTCATCACACCAGAGCCAATCCTCTGGAATATAAATGGAACATTTTTGCACGAAGAGAAAACTCATAGATTTCTACTGAGCGTGGACATTCCACATAGCAAACTGTGCTTAGCAATAAGGGAATGCTAAATGTTTGTTTATAGGGTATGTCTAAGGATGATAACACTTTCTAACATTGGAATGAATTAAGGGGTAGTACCCCCTACATTTAATTAAAAAAGCTCTCCCTCTTTTTTTTTTTTTTTTACATGTTTTCAGAAAGTGTTAACTTATAAGCCTTGTCAGCAGTCCACTTTGTTTATACATCTCAGAATGAGCTTCAATCGCAGTGGCACAACATTACAGATGCCTTGTGTCCACGCCCTCTTCACCACATACAGAAGACAGGTCAAATCAACAGCACACAACAAGTATATCTGAATAAACACACACAGTAAGGCAGGTGTGCTGCAAGAAATCTCGAGGGATGTTGCTATGGTAACAGACTCCCCTCCCTTGATCCAGGTAGATGTAGTCAGACAGTAAACATAAGCTAAAATAAGCCTGACCTCACCACCTTGTAAGTTCGAGAATTTCAAAATCGTGATTGCAGCTTGAAGTCTGTGTTTCTGAACTGATTGGATAAAGCATTCATGGGTGTATTTTTATTTACTCCAGGCTTTAAGTTACAAAATTAAGAAACAAACTAGTTTAACGCTTAAAGGGACTTGTAAGCTGACTTACTGACTTGTAAGCTGAAGTTTTGAATAAACAGACCGCTATACATGTTTTATATAATTAATATATAAGTTTTTGTTTTTACTGTACTTTTCAGAATGCATTTAAAGTATATATATAATATATATATATATATATATATATATATATATATATATATATATATATATATATATATATATATATATACGACCAGTTTTCACAGTTGGATTAATCACTGTTCCTTGGGGACCTCCGAGAAGACTTTCAATCTCTGTCGCTCCCTGAACAAAATTTATTATGTAAATAGTAATGGCACTTTCCTCATCATCTATATACTTCATGCGTTTTGGCAGAACACCCAAGTGTAGGCGCACAGCATAAATCACACACCCAAGCCTGTGCATCACTGCATCCCGGAGACTGGCTCCCTTAACGGAATCACTCTACTGCACTGAGAGCTGTGGTTAAAGGTACAAAGAGGCAGGCATCAATTAGCTTATGCGCTAACCATCTGTCTCATTAAAAAAATCTGTCATTTCAGCGAATTTTAAAGGCGGACAATAAAGCCAGTATAGAGTCTGGACTGACTTAAAGAATGCCACTATTGAAAGAATGTTTTCATTTACTGGTGGGGTGTTATACTAGACTCTGTTATTAAAAAAAATAAAAACAGCCACGGTTTATGATCAGTGACAATCCATCTCAGGTCTCATTACTGTATCGCATTCACTTAAGAGAAGGCATGTGATCCCCTGACTTTAATGGAACCTATGAGTCGTGACTCATGACCTTTGATTTGTCAATCCTCCCCCAATCGCTCTGTTCCAATACATTCACAAGCACGCACACACACACACACACACACACACACACACACACACACACACACACACACACACACACACACCCTTAATGCTTCATTCCAAAGGGAGCCAAGGATCAATATACAATGTGTCTGGAGAACTCTCTCTAGCCCTTAAACAAACTCGAATTCCTTCTGGTCAGAGAGGAAATCTGCAGTGAAGTCTGTTCTCAGAACAGTTGCGAAGCATTTAGAAACATGTTACTGAAGAAAAATGGGATCGGTTCTCAAAGCCATTTACTGTAAGCCTTCAGTAATGCGTTTTCTTTTCTAAAAGGAAAATAAAACATCAATTACTGTAAATTGGAGAAAAAAATAAAACAAGAGACAACTTACAACAGACTTCTTACAAGCCCCTGAAATAAATGACTGGATTGTTTTTTGTTTTTTTTTCTAGCGTTGAGAATGTAGCCCAATGTTATCAATCAATATGTGCATTGTTCTGCCAGACTGCCCTCAATTAAAGTCTATCAGTCCTGCTAGCTGGCTCTGTAACTGAAACAGACTCCACACTTGAAATTTGCACCCTTTTTGATTTTCTGTTGTTATTATTCCTCACACCTAATTTATTTATTGAATGTATTTATTTGACAGGGACAACGTACAATTTTTAACTTTTATGACATGTCATAAGATGTACTGCACCTAGGTTTAGCTATGAGCTCATTTTCATTGGCAGTCCAATGAAATAATAATAATAATAATAATAACAGTTACAAATGAACCCAAGAAACACAGAACAGAGACTGTAAAGCAAGGTACATGTGAGGAAATATAAGCATGTTAAAAGCCAAAATGAATGCAAATTCACCATGGAAAACTTTCAGAAAGGTTATGGTGTATAAAGCATACATTTATGCATATAAATATATAAGACATACATTTAAAGATTACATTAAAGGTTATTCCATACTCCCAGCATTATCAAAACATGAGCTGGGAGTTTTCAAATCTCTAGCATTTCTGTGACATATCCCTGCAGACAGACCAGGTGGAGTGTGATCACCTTTACCTGCAGCACTACAGGTGGGGCCAGCTCTGTTCCCACTGCACTGCTGAAGAGCGATTCCGGGACATCAGCATTGAGTTGGATAATCCTCGATATAGACTATAATGGTTGTTTTTAAAGAGCAAGCAGCAAAAACAATTTGATTAGCAAAGCCCAAAACTTGTTAAAGTAAAACCACTTTAACTGTGGCAAAAACTAGTAAAGCCAGGTTTTGCAGGCTGTAGAAAAAGGCTAATTTCTATGGACCAGCCCTTTGAAAAACCTGCGTCAAAACTCAGGATCACATGCAGCATAAGGGACACAGTGCCCTTACACCAATGAGAAGTCTGAATTCTCTATGCTGGTTAAGCAACCTAATAAAACAGAATAATGATACTCTGCATTGTTTACAACTGAGGTGCAGGTCTATGCCACCTTCCGTTAACTGCAAACTACAGTTTCATGCATTTGCTTGAGAAAGATATGGTAAGCATATATGTTGTACCTGCTTGGGGGGGGGGGGGTGCATTGTATTTTAAAAAATAAAGCTTGAGGTTATGGTTTCAGAAGTCCGTCCAGAATGAAACCAGGAGCTGGCACAAAACACAGTGATTTAGATTTTATACCTAGAACGGCTGCACCTGTATGTTAATCAGTTGCCTCCTTGGCGGTCTCTCCCGCCATACTGGTCTCCTTGGCTTTGTGATGCCCGCTTGGCAGCCCAGGTCCACAGTACTGTGTGCCTCGGGCAGCAGATGGCATGTGCCCCCCCCATTAGCCCTTTGAACGATGAACTAGAGAAGATCCACATCACAGTCAACACCAGCAAACACTGTCTGTTAATCCTCTTTCAACTCTGCCGATGTGACTTGCATTGCCAGGGCTACCCTGAATATAAAAGTGCTGTATTACAGAACTGGAAGAAGACCAGCATTCACTTCACATCTTTTTTTTAAAGGTCTGTTTTGCATGATATATGTAAGTAAATAATTCTATCAGAAAAGGGTTAGGGTTACAGTATATCATGCAAAAAAGACGTACACATTATGTGCATTGTACTGGAATGATGCATAATAACATTGTAATGGTGTGTAACTTCACATACATTTACCAAGTAATTACTATGTAAATACACAGTAATTCGAGGAAGTTCATGGAAGGTCTTTCCGATTTTATTCAGGCTACTGTGCTGAAGGTTTTTTATTGCTGCAGGGTCTGTGGATGCCTCCGGGTGAAGTTTGCAGGTGGAGTGAAGGAGAATTGTAAGGACTAAAGGAGAGCGGTTCTGCTGAACACTCACGCTAGCTCTCATGTCAGCACCATACCTCATGTCAGCGTGTTCAGCTTCATTGTGTCCAATCAATACGTTTTAAGAATTAACTTGCAAAAGAAGAAAACCATTCGTGCTGCAGTGCAGGAGTCAGGAGATAAGAGGTTTTTTTTTCTTCTTCTTCTCAGTCCTAAAGAATTGTATACCAAACCCACTGTAGAGATAGGGGCTGGTTGATTTATTAATGCATTCAATGTACAATTGCAGTGGGAATCTGGAAGTAAAAAATAAATCTATATGTAGATATTTTTCATTCTATTTCAGGTATTGTATTTTTAAGATATACATAAATAAATGGCTACAAACTTTTTTTTTCTTCTAACAGACAGATTTCAGAGTTTAGGAAACGGGATGTGTGTCAATATAAAATACTTTGTTAATTTACATGAAATTCAATGACTAAGTGTCAAACAACACTGCAGTAACACAGCAAATACTCACTTACCAGAATGAAAATTGTTACCAGTTGTTAGTTGTTAAGTTTTACACACGTGGCCATGCATTTACATGTAATTACCATGTAACAGTGTAATTACAGTGTAATTAGAGAAACGGAATGTAAATATTGCTGGAAACCCTTTTCATACTGGATTCTTAACCTGTCTACTGGTTAAAAGGTCCTTCAACTGAAATTACCATAACATCGACCCACTCACTCACTCACTCACTCACTCACTCACTCACTCACTCACTCACTCACTCACTCAGCAATCAGAGACAGAAGCAGAAAAAAAAGATGCAAGACCCAGGCGTTCTCTCTTTTTATGTCTATTGTTAATCTGCCGTCAATTTAAACCTAATCAGCAATCCAGAAGGCATCTATTGGCTTCATTTTATAGATAACGTATTTGAACGCAATTAATTTAATACCAAATATCTTAACCTGGTTTTCTTGTCTCAGAGTCCCTGAGTAAAAATAATACATGATTGAATAAAATATTTTCTATTTTAAGGCACTGGCAAAGCAATGAATGTGGTCAATAGTGCCCAGGTGTAAGAAAGTGTGAAACGGTATAATTATTGAATATGTAGATGTGTGTTTATCCAATCTGCTGCTGTGTGAATCATTCTTAACTTGTATTATTTTATTTAATTACCTAAAAAAAAGAGAAACATTCAATGAATGATACATGGACTACTTTTATTTGATCCATCGCTTCATAGACCATTACGTTGTACCAAAGGAGACATGCTCCATTTGTGTGGCAGACAAACACAAAGTGCTTGAACTAAACTCAATCAGAATTCATTACACAAGGAGCGAAGTGAATGGGGACACCGAAATGATATTGAGTGGGAGAAACCTTCATTCGAGCCAGTAACATGCTATTAAAATATGATAGATTTTTTTTTTTATAAAAGCAGACTCTTGTGCTATAAAAAAAAAAAAAAAAAAATGAACAAGCGTTTTAATGCATTTCAACAGCCATGACTATTTAAATACCTTATTAAATTTAGGGCTACCTATATTCTGGGTCCTTTAATACATGAATGTATCATTTAAGCATCTTCTCAAGATCTCCTGTAGAGCCAGTAGTACAGCCTCTTATTCACACCATATCTCATTATGTCAGTGTGGATGGACAGTGTGGATGGGTTTGTACCAGATATTAAAAACGAGGAACGGAACTGTTTATTTTTGCGTCTCTTGGGAGGTTAGTTTTAAAGCACTTTCCAAACTCTTTCTAACCCTGAGTTCCAGATAATTAAGTGTTATACTCCTGCTGTGGTCTTTGAATTAATTACACTTAATGAGATGACATAGCACAGCACCTCCCCCACTATATCTTTTACTGTTTAAAAGACCACCTACAGAGAATCTTTTCATAAGGAGTCAAATCCAGTTGTGGAAAATAGAGCAACTGTACAATGTGCAGAGGCACAGAGATTATCGAACCCAGTGCTGAATTGTGTCTGAAATTTCCTGTCAATCAAATGTTCTACTGCAGGTGTATTTACAGTTTCCTACCTGAAAGTTTGCTTAGGTTTATTGAGAAACGACAGCAAAACCTAGTGAAAAAACGAACTGAAGGATATTTAAAGGTAGCAAATAAATAAATAATTAAGGTTTTTTTTATGTTAATAAAACAATTACCAGTATTATTGTTATATAACCAAGCAGTTCCATTACTATTTCTTTTTATTACCCCTTGGCTCAACTGTAACCTAATCGATATTAAGAGATAATCCCGAGAAATATAATTACCATATGAATTGCTCTGTAATTCCTGTTAATTATTACCTGGTTAAAATAAAGCATGCCCAAATCTATTACTTGAATAAGAAACATCTCTTAGTATTCATGAAACAATTTGAATTTACAATATGACTAATCGTGTCTCTTATGTAAAGGTTCTTTTACCTAAAAGTTGTTTTTGGTTTCAAATCTGTTCATTTTACACTGCGTGCCAATAAAGTTGTTCTTCTCTAATCCTCCCCCCTCATTATACTTGTCATATCTCTATTGTTTTCTTTCTCTCCTATTCATATATATATATAGAATGGGTAGAGCTAGAAACTTGTTCTAATTTATGACTTGTGGTTCCATCAATTAGTACTGTTGTCTGCACATGCTGACCAGCAGTGGCAGGGTTTTGCTGAGAAGACACAATCTTCTAATGATTTATTTCCCAGTGTTAATAGTGGCATATTTTTCGGGAAGAAATCTAACCTTTTTCCATTGGGGGTCTGCGGCCTTACTATGGTACCTTAGAAAGAACTCTGTGGAGGCTCCCATTGTTTTCCATAGGGTTACAGCAAATACAGTGCCCCCCCCATTTATAAGGAGGCCCTTATAACATGGGACCAGTTTGAAGGCCACATGGTTGTTGTTGCCACTTGCCCCATGATACCACTGCATTAGCAGTTTCATTTTCATTATAAATCACTTATCGGAAATCAACCAGTCACAGTACAGTATTTGCTTATCGTGGGTACAGAAGTCATCCGTGCGTGGAACAAACAATACCAATAAGCCCCTTCAGACCCAACAGACAGGCTGACAGACACACACCTGCAGACAGGCATACCCTGCCCATGGCAGTCTGAAAAGGAGAGTATTCCCTGCAGATCGCAGGTGACATGCTCTCCCTGCCTCTCTGCTCAAGCACCATCCTGCTCTCTTTAAACAACTTTTCCAAGCCCATATTACAACAGGCCCAGAATCCGAATGATCTAAAGTTAAATCTGAGGTGGGGGGTGGGCGAAGTGAACAGATGGCCTTCCTTTAAGCACAGAGCCACGTTGCCAGTTAATTAATGCTGGCTGTAATTAAACTTTACACAAATTAGCTGAGGGGACCCATTCTTCTGAAATGCTGAAACGCTACCTTGTATCTCTGAATTGCAGGCCATGAAGGAGCTATCAAGCTTGGGGGCTGGAGAGGGACTGGGGTGCCAAAACTGTGCTGACAAAGGAAGGCTGATAAAGCCAGGGAGATGGCCTGACTCAGCTTCCAGAAGCGGGCAAAGCGATAACGAGTTGATTAGTTCTGAATTATTTATATCAGTATCATGTAAATGCACATTAGTTTCTCTAATGGCGCGTCACCATGCTTTTTTTTTGTGATGATCCCTTCTCTTTTAATTTAACTTACTGTTTTAAACAACTGTTCCACTGTGTCATAAATGATTATTTTCCGCTGGCAGTGAATTACATTTTAAAGGGCACTAGCTGTCTGGAAGTTGTAATACATGTTGCTGAGGGTTGTTTGGGTTTGATTCCTGTTGTAGAGAAATGTGAGGATCGTGTACACCAAGTGGACCAGCAACTGCAGTGAGAGAGTTTTTATAGCTCTGAGTGGAGAATTCCTGCGTGACAATAACAGAATGAATGTTGTAATGATAAGACATTGAACCACAACCCTACACTGCTGTAAACTTTTCTAAGAGCGCTACAGTCCTTTAAGAGAAACGCTACAGCAACCAGTTCCCAAAGCACAGGTGGGAGGGATTTCGACAAGGTTAAATCCAAGAGCAAAACCAGGCAAGGGCAGCTGAGCCTAATGGAACTTGACTGCAGTACCTTGCGACGTGAGAACAAACACTGGATGCTTTCAAGACTCATCGGACTCACTGACTTTGATATTCAAAACATGAGGCTAGATTTCAAAGAAGTGCCTTTGGAATGCAAGTAAATAGTGGAAACCTACAAAGAAAGAAAGTTTTGAGAGCAGGTTATACATTACGTGCCACTTTGATGAACACAGGCATCAATCAATGTTATTAAAATCAGCTACACAATAGTATCTTTTTTCCATAAAACACATCCTTTCTGGTTTGACAATATGCAATGTGTTGCCCAGAAACTATACAAGATAACTGCACCCCCACCCCCAGGATCATTAACAGAAAATCTCAAAGAACCCATTGGGACACCATTATAATACCACTGCTTTTCAGAACCATTGGCATTCTGGCAGGACCATTAACATATGACATCATTACCAGCAATGGCAATATAACAGATCTGTGAGCAATAATACAGAAGGAACGGGGTTGTCCTGAGGCAATCTGATGTTTAGTGAAGCACACCATCGCACATGAGTAAATTGTGCAGTCTAGGGTGCGGACCCCAGACGGTCACTTTCTATCAAAATCTGTCAGATCTGCTGTCTTGCCCAGCATAACTGACTTTCAATAGGGACGTCTTTCATATATTTCAAAATACACACTGCCTGGCCACTTTATTGGGACCTGGACCTGATATTAGGTTAGGCTACTGTTTGCCCTGATCACCGCTTGAGCTGTCTTAGTATAGACCCCACAAGGTGTAAGAAGGTGCCTCAAGGCATGTTTATCCATTCAGTCGTTAAGATTTCATACAAACGTCTGTTTCTCTCTGTCTGCCAGTAACTGTTCGTGGCCACAGCTGTTTCTTTTGGAGCCCTTGTTTTGCCATTGCTGATACCAATGACTCATGTCTGATGCCTGACTGTTCTTTCTGTAGTTGCGCCTGCTTGACTTGCACCCACTATCAATGTTCATCATATACTTTTAGACCTTTGCCTTTTTCCCTTTTCTGGTAGATATGTGCTGCTCCCATGGATTTATAGTGTTGCACAGATCACATGTCACAGCAGGTGATCAACCCACTTTGCATCTCTGATTCAGAGCGACGCCAAATCCAGTCAGTAGACACATCCTAATGAAAAGTGTCAAGGACCAGACCGTGTCAGGGAACATAAAGAATCGATCATGTTTGCTAAATATCATATATTGTTCTATTTATTTATTTAATGATGTATTGTTTTGTCTGTAAGATTTGGCGCTTACCTTGTACTCCTTGTGCTTTCAAACTGACCAGCTTACTCCCCAGACGACTACTGTACTGTACCGGGGCTGAGACTGATTTGACCCAAAAACATACAAGTGGTAACTGGGACTCTTCCCACTCGCAAGTTATTATTTCAGCAGAGCTTCGTTTGTTCCAGATATACATTTGTACCCTTCCAGGTTGTTGAGTGCAAATGTAAGTGTGCGAGATGAACGTGTTAATTGCCAATTAGGCCCTACACTCTGCAAAGGGTGTCTGTCTGTGTTTTTGTGCATGGAGGGGCTTGAGGCTGGGGGACTGAGGAATGGCTACATTTCAGCCCTGCTTTCCTGTTCGAGAAGGCACTGTCTACAGTTACTGACCTATATGCCAGTCTTCAGTGACAGAACAAAGCTTGCCATTTACTTGTTAAAATTTAATTAGTCAGTGAAGCTGCAGGGGCCGCATCACCTGGGTGTAAATGAAGGCTGACAGAAGGCATTAACTTATGAGAATAAGAAGCCATGCTCAGTGCTGCTGTGCTCCTGTAATCCTGCTCCTGGAGTTTGGTATTTACAGGACAATTGCCCTCAGCCAGCAAGGTTTGAGGGGATCCATAAAACATCTCTAGGGGGAAACTCTCTAAATTGTTTTGTATGTAAACTTCAGCATTTTGTATCATGGCTGAAATAATATGCCTACATGTTATCACTGACAAAACATATCCACATGAAAACAAATTCAAGTAAAACTTGTTTTCCCCTCATTTGCTTTATTGTATGTATAATGAACTGTACAGACATAATGGGCAATACTTAAGAGTCATTCAATGTAGGAGGAGGGCATGGCTCAGTGTTCGCTAATTGTGATTAATTGTTTTGCAGCTTGTCTATAAAATTACACACAAAAAAAAACATCTTGATGCTAATGTGAGGTAAAGATTTATAACCGTACTGCAAAATCCTGCATTCAAAAAAAAGGAGATTTCCAATTAATATATATAATATATATATATAGATATATATAATTATATATATTATTATATAAGTTTCGTATATATTATAATCCTATAATATTTTTTATTCTCTATAAGAATTACTCTGTAGGAGGGGGCATCTTTTTTTTTTTCGAGCTTTGCACATTTCTCTGCTCTGTTAAAAACATGCAGTGCACGTACTGCCCAGTACTGTTGTATGCACGTAATGCAACATTCATGGTGCAGTGGAAACGCCTTTATCGATGATACAGGACTAGAGTTAGGTATGAGGGTTAGGGTTAGGGTTAGGGTTAGGATGAGAGTTATATCATGCAAAAAAATATATACATTAAGTACACTGTAACTATGCATAATAATAATATTGTAATCATGTGTAAACACACATGTATTTACTAAGTAACTACAATGTAAATGCACAGTAATTAGGGAGCCGGAATGTAAATTTTTGATTTACCATGAAATCCACTCCATTCTGCCCCCATTACAGTGCATGCTTCCCTCTCAATAAATCATTTTTCACCCTGTCAAATAAAGAAAGAAATTGTGAAAGGACCGTGGCTGTCAGAAGCCTATTTCTGAGAAACATACATCACAACAGTTCACACTCTTATGCAGTCGATAACGTCTTATCACGTAAGGTCGTAAACATACAGGGATTGCGCCTTTCACTTTTCTGTAGCCGGCGAGAGGGCTTGGCTCTTTGGAATAATTCACAAACAGGCTGCTGAGTGAGAAAGATAGCTCTCGCTCTGTGCTGTGTTCCATCTGGAGCTTCTGCAGCTGCTTTAGATGATGAGTCTTTTCCTCTGGCTGGCACAGGAGGTCTGTCATAAAACCCTTAATGGGATTATAGATTGCCAGTGGGTTTAATTGGCCAAACTGGCCTACAAAAACAAAAAAAAAAAAGAAGAAAAAAAACTAAAAGCATTTAAGTGTTGCCATAAATTGTCGCAAACAAACTTGTCACTTTGGCCCATTAGATTAGAACGTTCCGAGCTGGTGACTGTGGAAATGCAGTTCTGAAGAGTAAGATGGATTGGTGGCCAAGGTGCTGCCTCTGAATAAGGGTTATAGTTCGGGCCAGCCAGTTTCTGTAGTGGAGTGAGGGTGAAGCATTGCTAGTGTGTGTCCAGATCTTTTTGGAGTTTTTATTTTGTATTTTTGCAGTGAGTACTAGGCTTCGGTTGAAATTCTATGTTTGGTCATATCAACACATGACTGTGTTTCACACATTTTGAACCGCCTATTAAGTAGGTGATGTACGAAGCAAGAAGATCAAAAAGTGTTTTCCTTGTAGGACAGACGAGCTCTCCCCGCGTAATGATTTCCAGGAGCCAGGGGAATTGTGAGCTCAGGTGGTTATTAACAGAACCCTTCAGGCAGCAAATAGCCCTGATGCCTACAGTGGGCTGCAAACATAAAGGAATCAAAGTCGCCAGAGGCCAGCTAGATAGGCTGACATGCATGGCGATTCCTCAAACCCCTGCAAGCGCTGTGAACAGCAGGGCAATGTGGCAGAGACACGAGAGGGAGCGTTGTGTGCAAGGGGTGGCTTTGGATGGGAAGCTTACGAAATGCAAGGCATGACAAAGGTCTCAATGCTGCAAACAACACAAGAAGCAGCTGCTGAATGAGAAATGTTCCCTGTCTCCTAGATATTCCTGATGTTTCACAGAGCCAGATTCATGGCAGGTTTAAGCTTGATAATCCAATTCTCTCCAAGGGTTACAACAGGCTTAGAATTACCAAGTGGTTTTAGCCACAATGAGGTTTAATGGCATCTTTTACCAAGTGGAGGATGACTAAACTAAAAACCGTCATGGACTCTATTTATACAACAGGTCACTTATTTATTAATAGTCTTTCAACACAATGCAGTGGCGTTGTTTTAGGGAGATGGAGCCAGATTAATTGGAATTCTGAGTTCAGGCTGTGGAAAAATACATAGTGAGATATGATAATGATGATGTCATGCTGTTTGGGAAATGTTCCAGATACTGTGCATCACTGTGCTTCTAAGACATTGCAGTAACCTGACATCAGATAGAAATATATCAAAAGCACACTTGTATTTCTGTCGTTTGCTCCCCACTGTCTTCTCCTCTTCTGATCTTTGCCGTCCTTCTGAGATGTACAAGTGAGACATTTTGTGATTCAGGGACAGCTGGGCATAGGTATCGGTATTGGAGCCACAGAACCACTCTGGAGGGCTGCAGACGAGATGGGCATCTTTTTAACCATGACATAGATGTTTTCATAGGTCATTACTGACCACCTGACCTGCATCAGACTCATACCAGACAAAGGAAGTTTGCAGTTTGAGTCTCGCTGCTGGATACAAGATGAATGCTGGCGCTTGACTGCAGGACCGTTTATCTCCCTTTCGTCTTTCTCCTTCATGCAAATCCGAGATGAGTAATGCCTCCAAAGAAATTACTGGCAATTAAATCAAAAGCATAAAAGGTTCGGAGGTCGTCCTTCCAAGAAGAACACTGCGGCTGGGTCTGCCGGGAGAATGACTCAGCAAACTCGCCACTCTAGCGACAGACAGGAACTTACTGTGCTGGAACTGGTGGAGGAATTCATTCATAAAATGGACAGCCCTCTGCCTGAATTAAATTTCTGATTACATTAAATGATGGGAGGCATTCAGAACCAGGTCTGAAATGTGAGGCAATATTGCTAAAAGGCTTTTAGTGGATTAATTTGATGTTCTCTATTCAGGTGCTTATAAAAACTATGGCTTGCTCTACAATGATAACAGGCACTAGGACTTGGCTACTGGACAGCAGGCATGGAATATTTCTTAAAGAGGTGGTCCTGAAATGGAGGAGATAAGCTCCTAATCAAACTACCTGCACAGTTCATGATAATTGTTATCAGTAGCCATTCCACTATGGAGGTCATCAGATCTCAAAAGTGTTTGGTGTATCTGTTACTGGGATTGACTTGAAAAAGATTTAAAAGTAGGATTTTCCACAAGCAACAGACCAAGATCAAATTAGTTTAAATTGGGACTCAGTCCCAGTTAGGATTGCAGGCTGGCAGAACTCAATCTCTCCAGCTCTTGCTGATGGTCGGAGTGACCTAATGAAAAGGATATTAGTAAACAGTTGTAAAATCTGCAGGCTGCAGAAAAAATATACGTGGAGACTGAAGAGTA
The DNA here is from genome assembly GCF_017654505.1 of Polyodon spathula. Classification (NCBI taxonomy): domain Eukaryota; kingdom Metazoa; phylum Chordata; class Actinopteri; order Acipenseriformes; family Polyodontidae; genus Polyodon; species Polyodon spathula. Next base: position 5,435,450 of record NC_054560.1, read on the forward strand.
GGGTTGTGGTGCAGTGGGATAATGTACAGTACTAGGCTTGGGTTTAGGTCATATATACATTCAACTGATTTCACATACCCTAATCAGCATTCATCTTGGACTATCTAAATATTGGAGAATAGTGAATTCACTCTATAAATTGCAACTAAACAAAACATACGTAGAGGAGATATTTTTAAACCATGATTCCCATTGCACAGAGCAAACTAACACCAAGCACCCAAGGGGTTAAAACAAAAACTATGGAATGCAAGATGCAGTAAATTGTAACAGTATATTGGAATTTCACTGAATACAAACCTTCTATCTACAATGCAAGGTGCGTAAACCAAACTGTACAGTAAGTAATCTTTCAATTAAAGTAGGCTTCACTTAGGTCATTAATTTCAGGAAGCAAATATTGAATAAATAAGGCTTTCATATTCAAGACTGCTGCTGCATGGAGTGCTGTTTTAAAGGTGTAGTGCAATATAGAGTTATCAAGCATGAATCCTACAGCTAGTAATGTGTTATAAAGGGGTATCTAAACAATATTAGCTAACACTTAATATTAAGTGTCTCTGATTGCTATGTGTTTACATTGTGGTTACTTAGTAAACGCATGTGTACTTACACATCATTATAATATTATTATGCATTGTTACAATGCACTTAATGTGTACATTTTCTGCATGATATAACCCTAATCCTAACTCTGAACCTAATCCAAAACATGTTCTGATACAGCTGTGATATATATAGTGTTACCCAAATGTTATATCACCTGCATTAAAGACCACTATTAGATTACAAGAAAGTGTAGCTATAATAATAATAATAATAATAATAATAATAATAATAATAATAATAATAATAATAATAATTGATATATCACAGTGGTTTTGTTATAGTAGGGGTATAGATTCCTTTAGTTGGGGTTCAAAGGGATCTTTACTGTACATAAAGCAGATAGAATTGCAGTCTTACATCTCTTCTAAAGGATAAGATTACAATGCCTCCCAGTGCACAGCCTGCTTGTGGGATGAAGCTTGCTATAGCCTCCCCCAGCTTGTGCCAGGGAGTGTCATTCAAACTGACCCAGAAGAGAACTTTCGGGCAATTGAGCCACAGCCACCCACTGCTAACCATCACAGAACCAACATGCACCCACTGCTTTGTGCCACTTCTCTAATGAAGCCAGTTACCCTTTTCAGAGTTAGCGTCTAATTGCTCTGCAATTAGTTGCCAATATTGCGAAATAAAAAACCAGTAGGTGCAAGGGATTAGGAGCGTGCCTCAGAAGACGCAAGCAAACCAGATTTCAGACGCATGATTTTAACTCCCTGACATGTGTTTCCAGTAGCTCCAAAATCTTTATTTGATTATGCTGCACAATACAAGTCCTTTCAAAACCACTGCTTTGAAATCCATGTTCTTACCTCTTATTAGCATTAGCAGCATCACCCGTCTCCCTTGCTAGCGCCGCATAGCTTTAGAATTTAAACAAAAGAAAAAAGCAGATTCAAAATGTGGAACCTTGTGCACTGATCATTACAAATTTAACAAGTATCTCCTATTTTTATTGAACTGAAAATGACAGCAATTAACCCGAACCTTCAAAAAATAAATAAATAACTCATATACACTTTGGGAACCCTTGGCTTGTTTTCATTGAGAAAAAAAAAAAGAATCACAACAAGACATCCCTGCTCAGAAATCCTATTTCTAATGCTTATTAAAACACAAGAGCTTTGGAAGCAGGTCAGGCCTCAAACATTTTGGCAGGAGAATTATTATTTTTTTTTTTAAGTTTTTAATTACGGCTTGCAGACTGTGGCTAATCATAACTCGTTAGCGGCATTTAGAAAGAGTGGTGCCAGTCTGATATTCATCCAATCCCCTCTGGCAATGGGGCAAACTGTGCACTAGAACATTGAAATTGTATCTGTGTAACATGACTTGTAGTGGATATAAGTGGGGTTCAGGAGCACATGAATGGACCAGTGGTTACCCAGCCCTATGCTGTCCCAAGTGGTGCATCGGCTGAAGGCGCTCTCCCTGGAGTGCGGGATGTGCCCTATAGCCTGGATGTTGCCGGTTCAAGTCCAGGCTATTTCACGGCTGACCATAGATGGGGGCATCCAGGGGGGTGGCGCACAATTGGGGGGGGGTGCTTAGGTCGTCCACAGTGTCCTCGGCTCACCGTGCACCAGCGACCCCTATAGTGCCATTGTCATTGATTACAATGCCAGGCTTACAGGCCAGTGGTTTCAAGAGGAATTCGGTGTACAAGCGTGCATTCTTTAACAAATGAAGGTTTCACAACTTTATAGCTTAAGGGCTAATAAAAACACAACTGAATTCTTTTCGCTTCATTGCCAGAACAAGTTGTTTCAGTGTTTTGTACTTCATTTGTAGTGGTTTAGTGAGGTGCTAGGGTTTAATAAACCACTTGTCTAAAAATATCCATAGGGCATAATGTGTTTTATATTACTTCATGTTTTCCATTCTTGTTCACTGCAGTGATACGTCCTTTCAAACATATATATTGATTTACTTCATAGGCAGCGCAGAACTGGAATGACAGATGCATTTCATATACTGCAGAACACAGCGCTGAATGCAATCTGACATACCACCACTAGGGGGCAGAGTAGATCGGAAGCCCACTCAATAGACACTGTTCTGCCCTCTTGTTGTGCCTCTTATCTTGACACATTTTGTCAGCAGCGTGAGAATTAAAAGGTTTACTTTACTAAACTGTATCTGGCAACGCGCAATGTGCTGCAGATGAAAAGGTCCTGCTTGTGAGGCTGGTTTTAAAAAATAAGAATGTAGAGGGATGGCTAAGCATTGCATCAGATGTGATACAGAAATGGGCATGACAGGGTTAAGGTTTGTTTCAGAATGCCAACATAGTGCTCTATTGTATACCAGTGTGTTCTACAGCAATATTTCCATAACTGTGGCACAATGTCCCCTCTGTGTCTGCCTGCTGTAAATCCCCTTAGTGGAGACACTCAAATTAATGTCATCAAGCCAAAACTTCATTTGTTTTGATGAAAGTAAATTTTGCTTTTGCAGTACATTTTTTTTTTCTCGTTGTTTATTAGAATAAACCCTTTGAGAAATTAATTTTATTGACATTTTGACTTACAATTCGCTCAAAATGACAGGCCTATAAAAAAACAATCTGCTTAATAATTCAGCAGGGGATGATATATTCTGACAACAACGAAAAAAAAAATCAAATTCATATTTTGAATTGTTATGGACATACATCGGTATGTGCATTTTCTTATTTGTGGATACTCTTGTGTACACCAAGGCTGAAAGACGAATAGGGAATAGACCTGTCATAACACTGTCAATAAGGTGGCCAAGAAATAGGTGGTCGAAATCTGCGGAGAGTTGTGTTGTTTGAAATTGGACCATAGACTATATACTTTTATATATTATATGTACTTTAAATATCAGATTCCATTTGCCTTGATGTGAAAAACAGATTGTTTTCATTAAAGCATAATCTACAAATCATATGTGTTTAAATATTTTTGCCCCATCTTACTGTTAATAAAATGAAACGAAAAGGAAACAAAGACGGAATCAGAACCCTTACATCATTCTTTTTTTGTTCTTCTTTCAGCTGCGGATGAGCGGTTTCATTCACAATTGACGTGACAACATTCTATCAGTTATTCAAATAACAGTTCTGTATCTGATATCTAAAGCCTTACAACACCATAGGAAATGTGCACTGAACTTGATGCTTTCTTTCATTATCCAAGCTCACAGTATTTAGATAATTACAGATGTTTCTGCAAGGAACCGAAATGTACTTACTGCACTATAAAGTTGATGAATTTCGTGCATTACCCATTCAGAACCTCAAATACTCTTAGTCACACCAGACAAATTTCAAAAATGAGTTTTATTCAGTTGAAGCTATCAGTGAAAGTGCTTCATAAATCTTACTTTTTTTTTTTAAATAGAGAAACATTCCTGATCAGTCAATCAGAGCTAACAAATATATACTGCTCAGAGGGGTAACATAGATAGTAACACAGACACAACACTGTCTACCACTTAGGACTTCCTTCCTATACTTGCAACTCCTTGAAAACTCAAGACATCATATATTGTACAGCTCAGGCAACGCTGGACCAGTACCTTACCCCCTGTATCCTTCAGATCCTTACAGCAATAACAGAACAGCCCCAGCCTCTTCATGAGGTTTAGTTTATGCACATCCTCCTGCAGTCATATATGTTCCCTAACCCTTAACCTACAAAGTAACTATGCTTGACCCCCAGTAACCTGATCTGTGGTCCACTGAGTCAGATTTCAACCTATGCCTCCGCAGGTTACAGTCAGGTGTGTAAACTCGCTGTGCCACCTATTTGATCTGCTATTGCCTGATGCCACGGAGAAGATAAAGCTATTGAACACAGCACAGGAAGGACGTCTTCAATGAAGGTTACGCCCTGACGAGAAGCTAGGAGTTAAATTCATGCATATGGCGAAGGTGTTTTGTAGACGGAGGCGAGTTTGACCTAAAGATTTCACCCTAGCCATCCTCTGTTCTCTCAAGATGGCATGAATCTAATTTAAGCCCTGAAGCTTGCAACCAGGGCCTTTGATCTTGAGCTGTTGACGAGTACAAAAGAAAAAAAAAACCTGCATTCTATTAGACTAACAATGTTCTGTGGATACAGGGATTTAATTACATCAGGTATTGACTCTTATATATATATATATATATATATATATATATATATATATATATATATATATATATATATATATATATATATATATATATAAAACACTGCAGAGAAGTAAAAAGTAAATCTCGTAGGGCACACCAGCTGCCAAAGTGAATTGATTATTTTCTAAAGACGGATAATAATAATCATTTGGAATAAATCTGTGGAATAAACTCCAGCATTTAACATTGACGCAAACACACACACACACACACACACACACACACACACACACACACACACACACACACACACACACACACACACACACACACACACACACACACACACACACACACACACACACACACACACACACACACACACACACACACACACACACACACACACACACACACACACACACACGCACACTGATTGATTTCACAGCTCAGTGATTAGAGTTCTGGGCTGCAGTGTGGAATGTAATGGGTTTGAGTAGCTCAGTGATTAGAGTGCTGGGTTGCAATGTGGAATGTAGTGGATTTGAGTAGCTCAGCGATTAGGGAAAGCACTGGACTGCAATGTGGCAGGTAATAACATGACTGACATGATACAGTATATCCAAATTGCAGCGTTTGATAAACAGAGCAATTAAACAGACGAGAGCCTTGGAAAAAAACCATGCAGTGCACAACATACAATTTCCTCCACTATAAAATATCCCTGTTTTACACATACAGCTTGCTTACAGCACAGAAGGCATTACTGATTGTAGATTGACATTCCCTGTCAGACTGGCTTCCTGCTACAGGCTCGCCGGACCACACTGTCACCAGCCTGCAGTCAGGAAATAATTTTGTTTCTTTACGAGGAGCAATCGTCTGAGCCACTCTCCTCAGGGGCACTCCAAGCCCATTTACTCTTACACTTTACACACTGAAAGAATTCAATGCTCTGATGATAACTGCCATTAGAAAAGCCAGACACCAAACCGTCTAACTGAAACCTTTTGACTTGCTAAGAGAGGAGAAAATCTATCTGGAAGGATACAACGGTTGACCGCCAAGCTGGCCGAAGTCAAATGGCTTCCTTTGTCACCAACTGAGATTTAAGACCGGCTCAACACCTTTCATCCATGTATCTTTGTACTGCGCAGTACAGAATGCATTTCCCAGTCATCCTTAACTGTTTCACAACCCCTGATTCATATCCTGCATTATCCACAGAATATAGCAGTCAGTATCCTGGACATAATAATGTATTTGTGGTATCAAATGAGGACTCCAGAACACAAGACACCAACAGTTAGCTTGCAGACTGCCACATTATTTGACCCGTCTTATCTCTCTAGTTTACAGTAGAATTTTCCCTCACCACACCAGCATAAGGTCTGGCTTATCTAGAGTGCTGTACTGTTTTGATACTGGTGCAGTAAATGTCATCTGGAACACAATAACACAATAAAACAACAGCATTTCACATTGCTAATGACCTATGAGCTGCTATAAAGCTGTGTGTCAGAGGCCTCGGTTCACTCATTCAGTGATGTTAACACTCATAGTCGATTAACCATGTAAAACTGGCTTCAACAGAATCATTTGTGTCGCTGTGTTCCCTGCGGCTCGCTCTGTGCCAGAACCAAAATGTAGCATTTTGCATGGGCTGGATAAGCCACAAAGTGCGGGGATGTACCTAACGTTGTGTCAGCCCTGTACATTTTGTAAATATCCTGTCTGCATTGAATCCATCTTGCTCCTCCTGAAATGTAAAGACTCCATCACATGGTGTTCAGTAATGCTTTAAGGAAAGTTAGACAACTGTTTCAAAGACTTCTCCAGGAATGGTTGCATTGCTCAGCTATACAGTAGAAAAGTGACTGCAAAAACCGAACAATTTCTTGCTGGTTGTTGCTTTAAACTTTTCACAGCTTTTGGAGAGAGGCCTTGGTGGTTTGTGTCCTATATGCCGATGGTGGTCATAAATGGTGGTTATATATATATATTTAAATAGTTAAATCTGGGAAAAAATATTTAAGAAGAAAAGACATGGCACCCTTTGCATATGTAATTATACATAATTATAATGTTATTATGCATAGTTACACTGTACTTAATGGGTACATGATATAACCCTAACCCTAACCCATATCCCTAACCCTAACCCTAACCCTTTTCCGATACAATTGTTTACTTGCATATGTTGTAACTGTGCATAGTAACATTGTAATGATGTCTAAGTACACATGTATTTCCTAAGTAACTGCTATGTAAATACACAGTAATTAGAAACACTTCATGTAAAGTGCTACCCAACATTTTAGAGAGAATAAATGGGCCTTCACTTTTTTTGATGGACAAAAGCACCATAGAACTCCCTATAGGAGAATACACCAGGGGTTGGAATGTGGTTTACCTTCCCCAGATTAAATCATCCATCTACGATCAATAGACAGAATAAACAAAGACCTTAGACAGACGATAACCCTTTTCCCCCTCGCACACTCTTGATTTTTGACAAGAGCGTCTATTCTTTACCCCGATCAGCTGCCCGGTGAGTGGGAGTGTTGCGATGGCAGTCTGTGCTAATATAATAGCGACCACTGACACACCTTCCAGGCCCTGTTCTTTTAAAATGCTTTTCATTTCTCTGAGTGGCTGTCGGCTCTGATAAATCATCAGCTTCCTGATGGCCTGGGGGGAAGGAATCCGGAGTGACACATGTGGTTTTTAGTTAGCACTCCCTGCTAGATTTATTACCATGGCGATGCTGCCAAGCGTCGTTTATTCTCGCTCTGCTTAGTGCCGTTGAGCAGGGACAGGATCTGTGCTGAGGGGATATGGCGTTATTTAACACCTCTTTGTTTAGCTTCAAGGCAGAGGGAAACAGAATCATCCTTCCTTTGCATCTTTTTAAAGGGAGCAGGATGCAAAGACTTGAGAGACATTGACGAAGGGCAGTGAGGTTGAGTAGCTCAGTGGTTAGAGTGCTGGGCTGCAGTGTGGATGATAGGTAGGTTGAGTAGCTCAGTGGTGCTGGGCTGCAGTGTGGATGATAGGTAGGTTGAGTAGCTCAGTGGTGCTGGGCTGCAGTGTGGATGATAGGTAGGTTGAGTAGCTCAGTGGTGCTGGGCTGCAGTGTGGATGATAGGTAGGTTGAGTAGCTCAGTGGTGCTGGGCTGCAGTGTGGATGGTTTCAGTACGTCAGCAGAGGACTTTGAGAGACATTTAGACAACCCTTTGTCATTGGTTTTCTTAAGGTTCTTTAACATTTCTAAAACGCGTTTCCAACCAGTGAGCTGTAAGCTCTGATAAGACCCAGTTTCTAGTTTTTGGTGCTGGTGTTGTGAGCCAGTGTCCAGATGCTGCACTGATAATGAGCACAGAGGATTTCTAACGCTTGAGTGCTGCATGCAGAAAAGTAGAGGCACCCGTCGATAAATAAACTGCCAGTTCTCCTACATACATGACTTTTATAGGCAACATTAAAAGCTTTTCCATCAATGCAATGCATTATTCAACTGCAATCTATCAATACTTAATGCAAACACTGCCACAGAAAACACTGGACTGCTATCTGATGACAGCCATACATATATATATATATATATATATATATATATATATATATATATATATATATATATATATATATATATATGTAGGTTCATCCAGATTGTGAAAGCTTTATGTTGAAACACAGTTATCTACAATGTACAGTACATTTCTATAATTTACAATGTAATTCACATTCAATTTCTGAATGTATTCTATCATTGTATCATACAGGAAACACCAAATAAACACATTTGTAAAACAATCTGTGAACAAAGCTGTACTTAGTGACATATCTGACTTCACAGAAGCTTACAGAAACTGCACTGCTGATAAGTATTGTAGATTTACTACATGGCTGTTGTGTTGTTTACCATTACTGCCAAGCTGTTCCCTTGGCGTTCTGTGATTTTATTCCCTCTACATTTAGAAAGATAAAAGCTGGTTAATGGACCTGAGTGGAGAGCAGCTCATGTTTTTATATGGGTTTAGTTGGGGAAATGTTTTGAAATATTGCCGCCCTTCACCTGGTAAAGTTAATGCTGTTTGGCATTACATTGCTCACTGTTTTAAAAGCTTCTTTCAAAACTAAAGACAAAAGCTGCTGCCATTTCAGAAGTACTGAAGGGACACTGGATCAAAGAGCACAGCACGAAAAGCACAGCAAGAAGAGCACAGCACAAGAGCACAGCAAGAAAGAAGAGCACAGCACGAAGAGCACAGCACAAGAGCACAGCACGAAGAGCACAGCACGAAGAGCACAGCACGAAGACCATTTTGCCACGGCTGTAAATACACACCGATACATGTAATGAAAAAAAATTAAATTGATATATAAAACTAGAGGAAACAATTTGGCTTGACTTCTAATTCAGAGCCCTGGCATTAGTGAGATTAGTTAGTTTTTAAATCACACTACATGGCAAGTGACTGACAGATTCACACATTAAGTACATTGTAACTATGCATAACAACATTGTAATGTTGTGTAAGTACACATGTATTCACTAAGTAACTACTATAAAGTGTCAGGTTGAGTTTGCCTGTGTGTGTCCTGGTAAGTATGGTTGTTTGATATTGTAACTTTATGCAATTTTTTTTTTTTTTTTTTTTTTTTTTTTTTCCCCTCAAAACTGACAAGAAACAGAGCCTTGCTAACTAGAAGCAGAAGCAGTGTTGACCTGAGCAGCTAACGGCAGACAGACTCACAGCTGCTCCATTCAATCTCTCTTTGCTGCAGATATAAGCAGCCCCCATTAATACCTGCTGTTCCATTGACAGGATTCTAGAGATTATTAATATTGCAATTACCTGTGCAGTCGAGACCACAAACCTAGCTACTCAAGCAACTCTTTATATTAAAAGGGGCATGAACAGCCATGCAACTACATTGGAATAACTGGGTAATCCCAGAGTTCCCATTGTTGCAAGGCAACTGGTGTGGAAATGTAAAGGGAGATTGCTTTCTAGATATCAGGGTTAGGCAGGAAATCGGGTAGCCATTGAAATAACGATGCTACTAAGCACTGAACAAGAACAAAAGCAAAACAAATGATTATTTAAACAAATAATAACAAAAATCGGCAGGCTTGGACGCTTTTGTCAGCAGCCCACTGTAGCTCCTTCTTAACCCTCTACAGGACTGAACAGACAGGTCAGGTGCAGCCTTGTATACACATGTGCCTCAGGTAAACTCCTTCAATAAGTGATCAGCCCCCAGTCAAGACCCACATTGTACTGCATTCCATCCACATTCTCACATGTAAGCATTCTAAACATATTAACCCTTTCCTGAGTCCAGTTAATATACACACTTAACAACTAACATTGTTAAACATATATACCAAAAAATAAAGATGCAAATAAAGATAACCCTGTTGCTGATGCAGTTGTTAGAATGGTATTGCATCTATATTGCAGAATGTGAGTGAAGGAAAACATGTATCTCTAGATAGCCAAGTCTCTCTCGGGGTTTGTAAATGCATACAGAGCAGATACAGTTCAATCAAGTTATTACACTCCTTCTGTCTTAACGAATCAGAGGCCTGCAACCTTGGCAAGCACTGGGTAATTAGATATAAATAATCAGTCACCATTCCAGATAATCGCTGGGTATGACAAGAGGCGGTCATAACAATAATCAACTGACATCAACCAAGTACACTGAATGCCAATCAATCAGTTATTCTGATGGAAACGGATCTGATATCAAAGCTGGCAAAAGCAAAGCAGCTGACCATGCATGCAAATCTCAAGACTATGGAAAAAAAAAATAACACTGGTTAGGGAGGCTAAATTGTTCACAAACTATTTCTTCTCCAGGGGCGGATAGCTTGCCAACATCCCCGCCAGACCTCCTGGGTGTGAAGAGGTAACTGGCTTGATCGTGGGATCAGAGGATGCCCACCGACCTTCAGTTCTCCAGGACTGTGGTGAGGATTGGTGTGGTGAGTGAACATAAGGGATACAGAGATGTAACATAATTGGGAACTTACTTTATATATATATATAAATAACCTTTTTTTATCTGTATCAATTCATGTATTTAGCAGCTCTAGAGGCACACATTCTATTTAATCCAGCAGGTAGGGTATTGGCATCTGTTTCAATTTATATTACTGCTTAAGCAATAATCATAGGAATGGAGGGGGCAGTTAGAAACAAAATTAGCTCTAAATTGCCTTAATCTTATTTCATTTCCACAGGGCAACATCTGTGTCGCACTAACCTGACATCAGAATGCAGAAATCTAAAACCTCCCCGAATAAACAGATTAATCCAATAAGCAAGTCTGCAATGACTCATCCTGAGTTCAGCACGGAGATGTGTCTCATTGTGTTGTTCAGTATGGGCTGTGGTTACCAGTCACGATTACTGGCTGAGTCACGACTTGATTCAGGGTTCCATTGCCAGATTTTGCTCTGACGAGCTGTGCATGTTGTTGGATCTGTTTGCAACACGTTTCGCAACAGGTTATATAACCTCTAGCAAATACCCTCTTCTGTTTCAACACAAGCTTTAGTTTACATTATAACCTAGCGAGGAGACACTTCCCACATAGGCAACACAGCCAAGGAGGGGTGAGCAGCGCTGCTCTGTCTGACCCAATGCAACACAAGGTAGCATACTGGAGGCAGCGACAGTAAGGGGTGGATACAATTAAAAACAGGTTATTTCCTTGTTCTGCTGGGCAGTTTAATCAAGCTTCCTTGCACTGGAGGATATGGTGAACCATCCACAAGATCAGCCATAGCAAATTCAAGATGTCAACATTCGACAAATGGTGAAACTAAAACAGTTTCTTCTCTGACAAACATTTCAGCCAGAAGTCGTTATAGTAATCTAACAGGTGCAAGCCCTATACCAAAGTGTGATTACATTGCATTGTCAACGGTGTAAGCAGCAGGATAATGAGGTTTTTATTTTTTTTTTTGGAAGGCAGAAGAGCAAACAAAACCTTTTTGTAACAATGGAGCTTCCTCCACTCCCTGTACTGTTCTCGGAGCTGAGACAGTTTGGAGGAAAGCTATTCAGTGTGCATTTCAACATTATTTTCATGTGTTGCAGAGAGATAAGCCCGAGCTGCAGTTTTTTTTTTTCTGCTGCAAAGATTTGTGGCAAACAAACAAAGTGAAGGCAAAACCATTCCAGAGCTCATATTCTATCCTACGGAGGTCTCAACAAAATTATTATTATTATTATTATTATTTATATTATTATTATTATATTATTATTATTATTATTATTATTAATATGCATATATATCATATAATAAATGATTATTACATGTGTGTCTTTTGTGTATGTATACATGCATACATACATCCTGGGTAGAACATGCAAAAAGATGTACGTGCATAATAACATTGTAATTACTAGTACCTGTCTACACATCCAAGTACTATGTAAATTTATAGTATTGAGAGACACAATGTAAAGTGTTACCCAGAAAAACACTATCCTGCAGTCTGCTGTTTTGAATGTTATCTTGACTCTAGAAGAGATGCCTGAGGCCCATACTGTGCAGTTAATACAGTAAGTGTCAGCTACAGCCTGAGAATCGTGTCACTCATCCTCCATTGCCTTCACCTGCCATGTGGCCTAACCCTGGGACTCCTTGGAACTCTACACCCCCACCTGCAGGACACGAGTGTACATTACCATTTAAAGGTGTTTTCAGAATCATCTTCCTTCTTACCTGTTAATTCAAAACACCCTGTTATTGCATTTTTGCATTCCAACTTAAAGTAACATTTAAACAAACTATATAAAACTGTCCTTGCATTAGTCACATCAGTGATATTCTTTAGCTCCAAGGACCAATAATGGGATTTCAAATATCAAATTAACCAATTAGCACCTTGCTTTTGTTAATGCGAGTTCCATTCTTTATAAAAATAAAAGCCATATTGTGAGAAGGGAGTGGGTTAGAAAGAGAGAGAGAGAGAGAGAGAGAGAGAGAGAGAGAGAGAGAGAGAGAGAGAGAGAGAGAGAGAGAGAGAGAGAGAGAGAGAGAGAGAGAGAGAGAGAGAGAGAGAGAGAGAGAGAGAGAGAGAGAGAGAGAGAGAGAGAGAGAACATCCACTCACACTAAATACATTTAAAGGCTTTGCGAATCACTGGTGGGTGTTATTGGCTGGTACCCTAAGCATATAACATAATTTATCGCTTAAGTAACCTTGAAACAGCAGTCGTTTTAAATGTAGCAGTGATGCCGGCACTGCAATGCACTGTGAGCAGGAGCAAGCTTTCGGCTAGAGCCCTATAATCAGACGATTCATTCGAGTGTGCACCTCACATAATGCATCCTTCATTTACCCATAGCTACTTAACTCTTTGTGTACTGGCACGTCTGCATTGTCACACCTAATATAAAACAATATAAACATCTATTAAAACTACAGGGTGCAGGACCACTGAGTGTAGCTAGGACATCATTGAGTGAGTTATTTTAGGGAAGGTGGTCAATCTGGAGCCAAGTCATGATGTAAAGCTATGTCAGTTTCAGCCATGCTGTTTTTCCATCGCTGTCCTTACTGAACAGCCCATGCAGGAATCAATCCTAAAACTGCACACAGTTTCTGCAAAGGGTGTTGCCGAGCTCTTTACCAGATCTGCTGTTTTGGCCCTCATGATGAAACCTGCCCCGGAGCAGTCAGATACTGTACAGATGTTATATACGAATGAAATACATGGCAGGGATTCGCATTACAAACACATGAGTGCGTGTGAAAGGCAATGCAAATTAAAAAGCACCGTCTTACTAGGACAGGTGTTTCAGGCAACGTCTACTGACTAATCCCATCTCTCTGCATGGTCTGAGTCTCCCCACATGGGCTGTTTAAGCACCACCGTTCCTGAGATGTGTTTTTACCATCTGAAGACCCCTATGGAACTGTCAGCAGAGCTTTCACTGTTAGTTCCCACTTACTGTTGCATTCCAGAGCTCTTTATCAGGTCAGTAAGCTTGCTAACATAATAACTGTACCCGTGTCAAGCACCAGACCTGTCTGCTCAAGCTATAACTCTGAAATACACATACTTCCAATTGTAGCCCTTTGGATACGAGAGGCTGCATGCATGCAGTAGTGTCACTGTGTTATAGATGACAAGAATGAGCACTCTGGAGCAAGACTTCTATGTATTTATGTGGAAATGTTCTGCGGAATAGTTATATATTCAAATCAAGGGATACTGTACTGACCAACTGCAGCCACTGAAACCTCACATTACAATGCTTGCATGACATCAAATGCTGAGATTAATGAGTCGTTTTTTATCCTTTCCTATTACGGTTACAATTTGTCTTTAGCTTTTTATAACGATCACATACAAAGTGATTTTTTTTTTTTGTGGGACTGGCTTGAGGTGTTTTCACCAGGAGCCGCTAAATCAGATTTACTGGCCTGCCATAGAAGTAAAAGCATTGACTTTGCAAAAGAGCCAATGCCATCTAATGAACAGATAATTCATGAGTATTTTAAAACATTCAGGTTCCCCTTTCCCCTCCATCTGTCCCTAATGAATTCCCTGTTTCTTCTTCACTAATTCATCCCCTCTTACTCGTCTGCAAGGAGACTGGGAGAAGTGTTCATTCATACATGAATGCATGCCTTACACATGTGATCAACACATTTTGTTACAAAGTAACATGGCATGATAACTTGAATTAACAAGGGTTGAATTCAAAATGAATGACTTCAGAACTCCAAGGAAGTGCAGAAGACATTCAAGTGTTCTTCCTGTGCTATTCAGCCAAATTTCGTTGTGAACCTTATTTAAAAGTGTTACCAGCTCATTTCTAAAGTATCCAGCTGTAATTATGGCAATACACAGTTGTGCAGTAAAGAGTGCTGGGGCTTCCCAATGCTTACATCTAATGGCAGGCATCAACAACTGAACAGCAGTCACTATTGTGAGTCAAGTTCAGCTCTGGTGCCTTCTGCACTGTCAGTACTTGAAAGAAATTCCACTTAATTAGTCCCTTCTTGCTTTCATTAAAAAAAAAAAATAAATAAAACGAACACAGCTGATTTTTTAACTCAAACATGACATACCTGAAAAGCTGATATTAACAAAGTCTGGGTCACTGCTAAATGCTTAATTATTATTTTTATAATATCTCGGTACGGATGAAGGTACAGTGCATGCATTTCCTGATATTAATGGTAACAATATAAAGTATCCATAACCCTTAATAACAACTTGATTAAGGTCAATTAAACTTACATAACACTGTCTGCATGCTCATTTATAAATACTGCTTTGTTTGTGTTTTATTTTAAGGGATTTGGATCAATGCTACTAATAAGATGTGTACATGGCGAGTGTTTCTTACTGTTTCTGACTGTACTATATTTGCAAGTTCTGGTGGTTGTGATGATCCATTCACTTTGTGACCATCTGGAGCCCTACAACGCTTTGACGTTATAATCAAATATTATTTATTTGTAATTTTAGTAGCTGTGTCTCTGAGCATTCCTATAATTGGGATGTTTGAATATGGTCAAACAATATAAGGACTATAAGTTAGCTGCCGTTACACCAAAGGGATTGAGAAAATTGATCTTTAGCAGAGAGCTTTCCCTAATGGGAAGTATCTTCAAGCTGACTGTTAAACACCCAGATTCATACATACAGTTCAATATGTCAAATGCGTCACAGAATCTTCCGGAATAGAAAGGCTTATCTAATATAATAAACGGTCAGTAAGAGGCTGTCAGGCATGGGAAACGACCCACGTTTTCCTCCATCGCAAGAGCACCTCCCTTGCCTTTTCAAATTCAAAACCGCTTTCTGAAATCTAACCCTACTGTTCGAGTTCTGTATTCCGGGAGTCTTCTGCAGCCCCCCAGAGAGAGTCGCTTTTCTCCGGGAAGAACGCAGCAGACAGGTCGGGTTGCATTGGGATTCATCACAGGAGTGTTGTGTGATTCACTGTGGGGCTGGGTTAAGCACAGCCATTTGTAATGACAGGCTTTGAATTCGTTTCTGTTTAACCCACATCCTCGCTGCCAGGCAGTGAGAAGCCAGTTTTAATTTGGTTTAAAACACAACGCAACGAAGGGGGCTGTCGGACTCCTGGAAGATCACACAGCAGAAGTCTCACAAGCCAAAACACGTCAGCTGTGTAGCTGAAGCTAGCAAAATGTTTTCATTAAACCTTTCCTGTCTTGCACTTTCACTCCCTATATAGGTCTCAAAATGTGCAATTTTGAAAGAAATCTAACCAAACTAAATATGGTCTCCCTGTCTTTAGTGATAAGAATCTGGTGGAATCTGTTTTTCGATAACTCAGTAGGGGTATCGTATGCATGCCAATCACTTCCAAACACACCACCTGCTCTGCCCAAAACAAACCGAAGCCATACGTTTGGTGCTTCTTCAATTCCTTGACATAACTGAATTTACAATGCAAATTTGTGCAGGCAGCTGTCCCAAGTCGAACCTATAACAAGTTCCATTTGAATTGTCAACACTAATAAGCCAACTGTGCACTCTCAGCGAGGCTTGTCTGTTCTGCAGCCTGGGAATAGTGGCAGCCTCTTTACAAGCCTCTGGAGAAGACTATATTATATATATATATATAGAATATATATATATATATATATATATATATATATATATATATATATATATATATATATATATATATATATATATATAAATTACAAACCAGCGCGCGCTAAAGGATATTAGGTGTGCTTTATTTTAACGATTTCATTTTGAAAGGTTCATAAAAGTTTTGTATTGTAAAGTTTTTTATTGTATAACCTCATGCACATTATAGCAGCTGTAATAAAAAAATATATGACAGTATACACACTGGGAGCTTTGTGAGCTGAGAAGAAACTTTGGCTGAGGTTGGTTTGCTTGAATCCCTATTGGTCAGCTTGAATGTTAAAAGCTATCGGTTATCATTTTGTTTCATAGAGTGCTTTTCTCTGGGTACATCAACGCCACCTGGTGCACGTGTTAAACATTGCAACTTGCAGAACTGAAATTCTATTCATATATAATGAATAGTGCCAGGTCATTTTTAAATTCCAAAGGCAATTTGCTTACCTGGCCGTGACTAGTAACCTTCAATAAATTTGTTTCAACACACAGGTGTGTGCTACTGGGCAGCAAGAATGGGGCACAGCCAACAAGCTTGCAGTAACGCTGTCTTATGAAAAGTAAACAACTATACCTCTTTCAACTAACCCTGCCATTTCTATACTGCTGCATTTCCTGCAAACTGTCATTGTGTTTTAGGGAACCTCTGGGTTTGGTGCCGGGTAACCCACAATCTCGTTGTGACAAGCTCCCTGCAGCAGGGAGTGGTGATGTGTTGGCCACCTCTTCTTTGTCTGCACCATGTGAATATAACACGATAGTGATTATTGACAATGGCGCTGCTATGACAGGTTCCTTGCTGTTAATGGAACTCCCCTGTAGTTGCTTTGAATGCTTCCACCTGGACTACCCTGCAGAGAAGTCTTTTTCTCTTGACAGCCCTGGTTAAGTGGTATATTTTGAACTACAAAACACAAGGCTTGGATAGAGGATCTTCAGCCCCGAGATATATGAAGGAGGAGAGAGAGGAAAGGGGCTCTGCTCTCGTGCCCCACTCCCCGCCCTGCATCATGCTCCAGTCTTTCTCTTCCCATCTGGTGTCACAGTAAAAGGGCATATGGAGCTCTGAGGCTGCAAGGCAAGGCATAGCTCTTCACAATCATCTGCAAGCACTCAAGTATGCATTTGTTCTGTGTTACAGTGCCAGCTGACTGTATTTAGCATTGAAGAATAACTTTTGCCTGCCAAATACTAATGAAACACTGGTAAATATGGCATTGCTGAACAAATGAGGTCAATCCACTTAATCTGAACAGATCGAAAACCAATACATTAGAAAGTAAAAACAGCAGCACTGTATACAGATTTTGATGACAGTAAATCTTATTAAACAAGACAAATGTAATGTGATTCAAATAATCATGCTGATTGCAGTAAAAAAAAAAAAAAAAGATACCTGCAGCTAGCTTGTGTTTTTGAATACTAAACACCTTGGATCTTACCTAAATTCTGCACAGGTGTTGATCAGTTAACCTCCGAGAGAAATAGACAAGCTACACAGGCAATATGGTGCCAAGAAGGGGTTAATGTATGCCGCATCGCACCGGATCCCAGAGCCAGTAGCTTTTTGTCCAACAGGCAAGAATTATAGTAACTCTCTGTATATGTAACATACAAAAAAAAAACCTTTCCTATTGCATTAATTGAATGATATGTTTTAGGACGTGACATCTAGGAGTAACAATATAACTATTTTTATTGCACTCCAAATGGCAAAATGCCAAAAACTAGCACTCTTGACAACAACAGTGTCGTCGCTCCTGTTCATCAGATTAGTTGGCCCGCGGCTGGTGTTGTTCAAACCTGAAGGTTATGTTAAAACATGGCTAGGCAAAGGCGGGCATGCAGCTACCAACAAATAAGGCACGAAACCCCAATCCACTAGCAGATGACAATTTGAAGCATATATGGAAGCAGTACTTTAAATTAAGGTCATTAAATTAGGTCAAGAAACAAAATAGATATTCAGCGTATCCAGTTAAAAGGGCATCGCCACAAACCCAACCACAACCACAAATCCCTATGACCATCCACTTATTTTAAAACGTGGCCCTTGTGAATCGCTTGCCTGTATGCCCCACATTCCTCTGTGTTACCCAGCTGAAAAATGTTTATTAGAACAAAGGGATAGAGCAGACCGCTTCTCACAAAGAGCAACGCAGTGCAAACAGCCCCAGGCCATAGAGGTGTATTGACGTGAAACTGAGAAATGGGAGTTCTGGAGATCTGTGGTAGAGAAGCCTCATTAAGGAGCGCATTTCCCACTCTGTGTTGTCCAAACGACACCCACAATCATTCTCCTGACATTTCCATCGATAGATTCTGCACTTCCTCACTAAGGAACAACCTTACTATCTCTCGCTCCTGTCTCTATTTAAATATTAGTGCTGAGGGAAGCCAAGTTGGATATGCTGATCACCACTGTGTTATAAATACAGCGCTGGCTTCCATTGGAATGACATTCCAACAGCATTGTATTACCCTGAAGAAACTGGGACAAATATCACACGTTAGAAAATGTTTTACGAGCGTGGGAAAACATTTAGACAGAACGTCTCTAAACGAAATGGGAGCAAAAACGTTGAAAAGGGAAACAGATCTTTAAAACTGGAGATTTGAAACAGTGTATTTAAAAAAAAATAAAGACACAGTTTCCAATTGCAATAAAACCTGGGCTATCACTATCTTGGTAGTTGACTGGGTCTGCACGGTAGCCCCTTGTCTGTGGTTTTTACAGGCATCTGTACTTGTGCATCTACCTCTACCAAATTCCTATTGCTAGGGTATATCTTGAGAAAAGCAGCAGGACTCGCTCATGCGTCGTGTCCATGCACCCATGATATTGCGCAGGCTGCATTTTTGCTTAATGTTCCATTCTTGATTGCTCACAGCAAATGATTCAACAAGAAACCCTTGCAAGGAGGCAGAGCAGCTTTGGGAGGTTATAACACATGTTCAGTGGGGTATGCTGTAACCGTCTATCAACAGAGACAGCTGGGTGTCAGGGAGCAATGCTGAAGACTTCTTCTGTAATTTGAAACTTCCAAGTCAGCAAACCTACAACCCGTCCTCCTTAGACAGGATACAAAACCAGAAATGAGGCCCTTGAGGTATCCCCACAGGAAGAGTCACAGGGAATCAGAGTAGCTGACTATGCTGGCCATCCTAGACCACAGCAAGACTTTCCATGAACCAGGACTTTCTTGAAAGCCAGGTTATATTTATCAAACAGTCAATTGCATACAATTAAAACTCTCCAATATGCACCTAAATAGTGAATGACAGTGGCTCCCAACCCCGGTTCTGGGGCCCCCCCTGTGACTGCTGGTTTTCATTCCAGCCGAGCTCTCAATTACCTAACTAGACCCTTCATTGAACGAATAATTCGCTTAATTAGACCTTTTTAATTATTGTCAGCTCTTAAACAGTTGGAGAGTTCAAGTTACTTATAAAATATTACAGCTAACTTGAAATATGCAACTGCTAAGAGCTGTAAAGAACAATTAAAAAGGTCTAATTCAGCAAATTATCAGTTCAATGAAGGGTCTGGTTCAGTAATTGACAGCTCGGCTGGAATGAAAACCAGCAGCCACAGGGGGTCCCCTGGACTGGTTTGGGACATTCTTACTAGATTTTTCAATGTATATTATATTTCTCATATTGAAAACATATTAAAATATATGTATGGGCAAAGTCATATGTTAAAAATGGTGACTTATATCAACCCTATACAATGTATCAACATATACCTGGATTGAAAATAAACATTTTCTTTTAATAAGGGTGTGGCAGGGCAGAAGCCCCGCCCGTGTAAACGGTGTGCGTGTTTTATTATTTTTTATATTTAGGTTTGGCAGGGATGGGGTTAATTCTATCCCTGCCTTGTGCAGAATGTGGCTGCAGCTTAACTAGTTAATGGAGGATCAATCAACCCTTTTATTTTGAGTTCCTGTACTGTTATAAAAGTCTTCCTCAGCGCTAAAACTGCAACTTTCTCTCTGGGGTCTGCTTCTTGCCATTCATCAGCCTTGTAGGTGACGCTATGCTTTCACAAACAGCATATAGTGCTTGAGAGAAGTTTTCTACCTGTGAAACGACAGCAATTATCATCATAGCACATATCCGGTTTACTGCTGCTGGTAACATGTGCTGATAAATGCTCATCTATTTTCCTGGTGTTTTTTTTTTTTTTTTTTTTTTTATTGTCATTAGAGATTATGTCTGTGTATGCCTTAAATTGTAATTAAAACATGTAAATTGGAAAAACTCAGACAAAGACTTTGCACCCATTGTCTTTTGCATTTTCATTATTCTTGTGTTAGAACCTCTGCAGTTTAATATCCGTGTGCATTTACTGTACTGCTGTATCCATACAATTTCACTACATTGTACTAAAAAAAATTAATTACATCCAATAGATACACTTTGATACACTTTTGTCACGGTATAATTGTCTGTTGAGACCCAGGAAGCACAAGCCATTAAACCAACTTGGTTACCTGTCACTAAACTTGGATTATTCGTCTAGTATTTATTAAAAAAATTAACTCACACTTATGAACAGATTTAATATAAAAGTTATTTTAAAGGTTATAGTTAATACAAGACATCCCAGCTGTCGTGCAATTCTTCTCACATATATGTTGGCAGTTTTGAGAGAGGTACATGATAGCAAACAGGATATTTTTTCTTTAACTCTGTAACTAATCAGTTTTAAAAGCTCTTAGTGTGTGTGCTTTACCTTGAGACGCACAGCAGTCTCACACACTTACCAGGTAATTTCACCTCAAGAGTAAAAATCTGTCCAGATCTTTTCAAAGATCGCTAACCAACTAGCCGCTTCCCCTGCTGAAAATACAAGCCTGCCAGGACAGGAATTTCAAACTACACAGGTGGTACATTGCTGACTGAATGAGCACAACACATTTATGCATTCATTTAATTAACTGTAACCCCTTTTAGCTAAAAGTGATTCATAGTAAGTCTTCATCAGAGTCTTATACCTCAGGTGAGAGAGAGAGAGAGAGAGAGAGAGAGAGAGAGAGAGAGAGAGAGAGAGAGAGAGAGAGAGAGAGAGAGAGAGAGAGAGTTAAATACCACCACCCTTTTATATATTTACAGATGTTCATTTATTGATCCCCTTTTTCCATCACTGAGAGTTTGTGGAAGAGGTCCACAAGAGAGAAGGTTTGTATTGCATCTGGTAATAAGACATGGTTTTCTTCATTTAAATAGTTCCTGCAGGTTCACCTGCATATATTATGGTAACACTTTACATGAAGTGTCTTTAATTACTGTGTACTAACATAGTAGTTACTTAGTAAATACATGTGTACTTACACACAATTACAGTGTTATATACTTAATGTGTACATCTTTTTGCACAATATATGCAAGTATACAATTGTATCAGAAAAAGGTTAGGGTGCAAAAATATGTACACATTAAATATATTGTAACAATCCACGCTAGCATTGTAATTATGATTAAGTACACATGTATTTACTGAGTAACAGCTATGTAAATATGCAGTAGAGATGTTTAATGTAACGTGTTAACCATAGTATTAACTAAAATGATTTACAGTTTAATTAGTTAGTAATTATTAATTACAGCAAGTTAAAAGCCATTCATTTGCTTTGTTTTTGTTTAGTTTTTGCTTAACCCCTTCTCTAGACTGTAATGTCATTTAGAAAATGACCTCATTTGGAATGGATTGGAATGTTTACTCAGATTACCGGTCTCTGTTGGCTCTAAAAGAAGGAGATCGCGGGCATCTCATTTAAATAGAGATGGGCTCTCTCACAGCGCGATCCTGAGCCGGGGTGAAATCTACGACCCCCTGCTCTGATTCTTCTGTTTTGAGATGTTTGACATGCTGGAAACAGAAGATGAGGATCTCGCTTTCCCTTCCGCGAAGCTCGCCGCGTGTCAGAATGAGACGGTGCTCATCACAGCATTCTCATTTCCATTTTTATTGACCTTCTCTTTGTTCCTGTTTATCAGGTGGCTGGAATTTCTTTTCTCGTTTATTGTTCGTTTGCATAAGCTGCCTCTGAAATGTGTTAACCTTCTGCCCTTAGCTTTGCACCCTCCCACACACACAAAGACACAGCCTGCTTCAGGGCTAGAACAAGGCTGGATTTGGGGTGTAAATACAGTAGATGCATGCTTCCTATTCGAAACAAGTGGGGTTGTATTGACAAAGTCTAGAAACTAAAAAAAAAAACACAATGCTTTACAAAAGATGTATATAACTTCTTAAAATAAGTCTTGTCCAATATCTTGCTATCTGCCTTCTGAAAACCATGAAGCATTGAATATTGTGAATTGAGGCCTTTACACTGTGCACACTGTCATATATTGTTCTTTTTGATACCTTAAAATTAAAAAGGGACATTCCCATTTTCTTGATTGCATTTTAATATAATATTAAAAAAAAAAAAAAATGTTACACCTTTAAAAATTAGATTTTATTTTGGTGTAGATTTTAACTAACAGGTTACAGGGATGCTGGATATTGAAGATATTGAAGCTTTATTTAGTGAAAGGCTGGGTGAACATACTGCAGATCATTAGTGGTGTTTTTATGGAGCAGAATGTTCACTGGTGCAGCGATACGAACTGTATTAAAACAGACAATAAAACAAAAAAATAACAACAACAAAAAAATCATCTCGTGGGAAGCAAACTAGATTAAAACCCATACCCAGATACAGGGAAGATAGAATTAAGTGTTTCACGAACACAGCCGGCCAGGACACATGAGCAGATTGCAAGAATAGCAAACTGCAGTGGGATTAATAAAAAAAAAGAGAGAAAAAACGTGCATTGCCAAGATCAAAGTAAAAATAGTTCTGCAATATACACTGGACTGTATACTGCATTTTCCATTTCTTCTCTCAGTCCCTCAAAACTCCCTGAAAGAATTAAAAGGGATCAATCATTGAATCAGAGGCAGCCTGGCTGATCACTGTGACATTGTTCCCTCCAAACAGCGTCACCGCGGTCTACCGTATGCTGCGTGTTTTTATAATGCCTTCCTTACATGATGCTATTTTATTAAAAACTGACTAATGTTTAATATCCTTTATAGCACATCTATGGCACCAATTGTTCATATATCAAAGCTGTTTCTTACAGAGAAGTTTTAATTAAAAAAAAATGATCATTTGTTGATTCACACACATTTGAGACAATCTTTATTGCAATCGTACAAGGAAATACACGTCTTAATGCGGGCTCAGATTAGGTTTCTACTTGTGTTGGGTGTGAACTTCTCAAGGTTCTTGGGGGTGGATTCATTATAAAGAAACTGCTACAGCACTGATTCAGCCATACCTTCAAACACACTCAATTGAAGTTTATCATAAAAAAAATGGCTCTCTTAATTATATTTTCAATTAAGCGCCTACTGTTTTTTTTTTTTTTTTTTTTTTTATAATGGAGGTGTGTCATATTTTGTCTGGAACTATAATTGAAACAGATCTATCACAAAACAAAGAAATAATGAGGCACCTTGCCTCTTGTCTGTGTGACGTTATTTCCATTGAAAACAGAGACTTTCAGTCTAGCAACTGAGAAAAGAAAGTATGGGATTTCAATTTCACTTGTGACACATTTCGGAAACTGCAGCTTCCTGAAAATAGTCCCAATTCTGCTCAGCAGGGGGGGTCCATTTACCTGGAAGTCAGGTACCTACTGCAATGTATTTCCTATCAAATGTAATAAGCAGTGGAGTCCTGCTGTGTCTATTAACCTCTTTGGGATGGAGTGGACCATGTGTGGCCTAACGGTTAGAGCTGAGGTCTGGCAGCCTGGGCAAAACTGATAGCGCAGGAAATTTGTCTAAACTGAGTTTGTTTTAATGAGAATCCACTGGATTTGGTTACTTGACCTAGATTCACAAAGTATAGGCACTCTGATTTTTTTCTATCAGACATTTTCACAACCAGCAAGCCCTGGTCATTTTGTATCTTAGGAAAGCGATCTGATGCATTACACAACAGAGAGGCCTTGAAGAGGCAACCTGCTGCTGACACACAACAGCCTTGTTCAGTTCAGTGGACAGCCAGGCTACTCAGATCACCGAAACCTTCTCTCAGCTCTATTGATGCTTTTAATTGTGATTCCTTATCACTCGTTTAAAAGCACAACAAATTAATTAGACCAGAATTGTTCCATTTAACAAAACAACCTCCGGCACAGGCAACTGTTAAATAAACAGGGGGTTTGTTTTATTTTTTTGTAAAGTTTAATTAATTGCTAAAAACAGTGAGACTCAATTTCCAGATTATTCTCCAAGTTCTGCAGCATCTTTCACATTCTTCAAATTCAAATCAAATCTCTTTGGATAGAACCCTTGAGACGGGCTTCTTGTTTACAAGGGGGTCCTGGCAGGAGTAGGCATCAAGAAATAACAATATAAAATCGACAGTAAAAACCCATCATTCAAACAGCACAAAAACACAGAAAACAATCATAAAAAACAGTGATATGAAATAAAAGCGTAAAAACAGAACAATTCCAATTGACATGACCCTGCTCGTAGTCAGTATTTACAGGATTTGCAACCCTGGTCAGATTGAAAATAATATTTATGAGTGATTTTAAAAGGTATTGTGAAGAGGCTGTTTTATATTCAAAGGCAATCAGTTCCAGAGATGAGATGCCTGATATACAAAGGCATGCTGGCCCATATCAGATCTACACTGAGGGATTTTAAAAGTAGGCTCACCATTTGAGCAGAGTTATATGTCTCTAACAGAGATGCAAGGTAACTTGGACCATTTCCGGTGTACACTTTGCAAACTAAACACAAGAAATGACATAGACTTCTATTCTCCAGACTAAGCCACCCTAAAGTTTCATAGAGAGTACAGTGCAATCAGGTTTAATCATTTCAGATATACTGTACACTGCCTGACCATTTCATTAGGACCCTGCACCCAATATCAGATTGGGCCGTCGTTTGTGTTAATGTTTCATGGTCTAATTGAGCATGCGTTGGTTCGAGTTAATTGTCATACATGCTTAATTGGATTGAGATCTGGGGAGTGTGGTTGCTGTGAAAGATAGAGAAATGCAATGAGAACCAACACAGATCTTTTTTTCCCTCTTGAACACGCTAAATAGTTTCAAAACGGCAACACAAAAGCCCTGTGACTGACTGTGAACATCATATCCATAATCATTTTGGGGGGTGTATGTTTCCACATCCCAGCCACAGTAAACAGACAAAGGCCTCTAGGGGAGGCTTTGTGGGAGCATTAAATGAATGACAAATTTGAGAACATTAAATAAACCAGAAAGACAAAAGCAAAGCTCTCCTCCGATAGCCTCTTCAGAGCAGATGGAGTGCTGATTGCACACCGCGGTGACAAATTCTCCCAGGATGCTGAGAGAGACAATGTTAAAAAGTGGCATCTGTCCTGAACACAGCGTCCACACTCAAACAAACTCCTAATGAAAAGGTGTTTTTTTTTTTTTTTTTTTACATGATAAATGTACTTTGTGTTTTTAATTAGAGCATGTTGGATGATCTAAAGACAAAAATTGACTTGATCTGAAATAACATTTAATTGAATGCAGTTAGACTGAATCTGGTTGCGTTTGCACGAATAAGTGTACGTTCCTAAAATTATGACCTCACAAAATCTTTTATTGATCCCGTAGTGTTTGCAAGAATCATATTACTTTACCTTTGTTGTACCTTTGGGTATTTTTGGAGAAGTCTCTTTTAAACTGTGATCCTACATTGTAGTTTTGTATCGCTTTCAGCGATACTAGCATCAGGGTTAGAGTTAGGGTTATGGTTAGGAATAACTGACTTTATTTCAAGATGATTGTGAAATTCAAGGCTAGAAGTGTGCAATAATGAAAGGAATGAATAAGTGTCAACAATGTCTTTCTTCTTTGTGTGTGCGCAGAACGCTACTGAAGAATGCGGTAAACACAGTGACTCTTCTCAGGGCCAGTGTGCAGCCTTGACATCAATTGTGTAGCCTAGCGAATGGTTCTAGTAAGGCATCTTCAGTGCATTACAATGGCGATATAATAGGATCCCAGACTTGCATTCGCTCTCACTCTATCACTGAAGCCAGTGGACGTGGGGTACAGTGGGTTTGTATGTCAGCTGAATAATTGAAATGCAGAGAGCGTGTCAGCCAGGCTGTTTTTTCCTGACATTTACAAGTTGGCTCTTAACATTGGATTGTGTATTGTTCTGCTGGCTAGTACAGCACAGGGCTCATTGAAATAGCAATCACTGCAAAGAAAATCAGCCTGCACTAAAAATAAGATGTTCCTTGGCATCATTCTGTGTGCTTGTGGAGTAAACAGTGAAATCTCAGGAGGACCTCGTGCAGATCAATACCATGCAGTGTACAGTGAGCTGGCTATTCATTCATTGGGATTTTGTATAGGAAAATAGGATTCCTTCATATCGGTTACTGTATTCTCGCATGCTTTTGCTTCTACAACAACAAAAGAAAGCTAGATAATAGGTAAGAAAGAATGAAAATAGAAGGGAAGAAATAAACTTTTTGACCCTATTTGTCAAGGTTTTAATAAAAAAAATGTACAGTTTTGAAAGAAACTGGTTATAATCTTTTTTTTTTTTAAAGCATGATTATCTGGTACTATATTAGGATAAATAGACATCTGTTTGCAAGCCATAGTTTCAGATAGTGTTGCACTTCCTTGGTCATTCCACCTGGTGGGTGAAACTGTCCCCACCCCTTCAACATCATCTGTCATTAACTAACCAGCTTCCCCTGTTCACTGACCTTCAGCGTTTCAGCCAGTAATATACTTTGAACCAAAAAACACTGCTGAGACCTCGGAAATTATTCCCTGAGAATAAGACGCTGAGATCTTTTTATTTTTAACCTAACCTAACATAATCATGTTTGCAAGGAATGTGTTTCTTTCCAAACTGCACATTTGAGACATTTATAGCCATCAGATATGCAAACCGTGCAATATACTGCATACTGAACTAGAATCACTTCAAGTAAGCCAAACAGAACGCCTGGCTCTTTTATATTACATTCCTGTCTGATCTATTCTCCTGTGAGCTTGCAGCATGCAATTATACCTCACTGACTAACAAGATATAAAAGTGGATTAATAAAGACATGTTAATTACTTGGCAGTGCCACAAAAACACACACTATTCCCATTCTCAATATTGGACACTTTTTCTATTAAAAATCTACAAGACTGCATGGGGCATTGTTCAGGATTAGATCCCAGATTTAAAGCAAAATACCAATTTCCCTTACACTATAATAATGACAAATAAAGCCATTATCCCCTGATGGCTGGGTGCTGCTTGTAAGACCAGCTAACAACAGGCTTTGCCTTTAAATGGGCACATTTTTCTTTTTATTAGTGAATGGGCTTAATTCTAATGTATCTCTCACTTGGGACCCACAGCATCTGCTTCAATGAGTTCAATATAGGGTTATAAAAGCTTCTGTCTGTCTGTGTGCAATCTGTGTTCCTGGCTGTAAAACAGGGCTACAATAACTAGAGCTACATAAAACTGCCTCTCAATCTATATAAAAGGTAAAGCATGGTAAACCACTAGTCTTTCATTAAGTGGCTATTTAATAACAGTATTGAGGCTGATGTCTGTGTTGTTATGGGCAAAAAGTTTTGCATCACCTAGAATTTTAGTGATGAGACATACCGGTAACAACAAAAGAAATAAAAAAAAAATTGAACATATCTGAACATATAATCTCTGATATCTGAACATATAATCTTTTATTTAACATCACGGAAATCAATGAAGCTACAAAACCATCTCGCAAAAGTCTACCCGAAGCCATAATAGTACTTTCAAAATGTTTTTTGTTAAGTATATGGAAAGCTACAAAGCAGTATGTTAACACAATAATTATGCATCAGATTTCATTCAACTTTGTGAAGCAAAATGAATTCATTCTACAGGGTGATGCTAAACATTTGGCCGTGGTTGTACATGTTGAATTACAAAAATTTTAGGCATTTGCTCATGTCTTTTTGCATTTACATTGCCTGTATGCAGGGGGTTACTGGTTACTACTGATAAAGATTATAAAGATGCACATCAGGGTTGAACTTGTAGATGGCAATTGAGTGCCGGTGAGCACTGCTGGCTGATAACAGAAGGAAGCTATCCTAATCAGTACCTTGCATACAATTCTCAGACACTTCTCTCTGGACTAACCTTGCCTTTGATTTGGCGTTCTTTTTCTGCACTTGCATAAGGGGCATCAGTGTTGAACATTATAGTGAACTAACAGGAGATTATAGCGAACCGATAGGAAAGAAGTTCCTCACTGATTTTGTTTAGAAGACCATTGCACAGTAAAAACCAGCTGGCCAGTTTTCAATGCTGCTTGTTTGAATAAAGTTTACAGAAACTGCAGCACAAGATCTTATGAGATACCAGGAACTGGTTCATGCTTTCTAAGTCTTTGATATAGTGTTGTAATTTACATATGCCCAATTTAAAAAAAAAAAAAGAAAGAGAAAAACAATGTGAACAAAACAATATCTGCACAAAAATAGCTTCTTGCTCACGCTGAATCGAGTTTTGAAGCCTCCGTTCATTAGAAGGTGCAGTAAACACATCGCAAGATCTTGACCCAGTTTAGGAATCCACTGGGTACGGTATTTGTATATAAGTAGGAAGCTATTATTTTTTATACTAAAAAGGAACTATGGGATGTTTACTGAGGGATGCAGCCGTTGATCTCTTCAATTCAACTACAGTATGCATTGATAGCCCTGTGAAATCAGGCAGGTTGCAATCTTTTTCATTAGACTGAATTGAATGCATGCAGGTCCGACATTCATAAAGCATCACATCGTATGTATGGAAAGTGCAGCCCTTGTGTATTTCGGTATTGATACCACGGATAAAAGGCTGGAATTAAATCAGCTTACTGATAGGGTCTAGGAATGAGCTGAATGAAAGCCTGTAAATAACACTGTGATCACTGCAGGAGGAAATTTAAAAAGTGCCAAAAGCGGTGTGTGTTTGTTTGCATTATGAGTTTTGTTGCAAGGCTTAGAGAGGAGGAGTAGTCAATAGGATCGAAAGGTCTCAAAGAAATACAGCAAATGTAATTAAAAGAGAAAAAAAACCTGTCCTCGCCTTCTTTTAGGATTTCTGCAATACTCCTGAGTGGTTCTTTCTGCAATTATGCAGGTCTGTGTTAAGATCCCTTGAGTCCATGAGCTGCTGCCTTCAAAACATACAGCAGACAACCTGAGCTGAAGAGCATCTCTTGAACTCAGGTGAAAACCAATATTTTATTGAATTTGCCCAGTAAGTAGGTTACAATGTCACAACTGTGCACAGATCCGAGCAATCAATGAAACAGTCACAGTGTGATCAGCTCACGCATAATATCAATATAGTGTTTTCAGACAATGAAATGCCCTAGTTAGCACTCCGCACAGGACAGGCTCCCCTCTGGTGCTGAAATGGCCTGTCTGGCTGGTACAGGGAACACTCCCAGTCTTTGAGTTTCACTGCAGTGACAACAGCTCACTCCCCAGTGGTACCCAGCCACAGTGACCCAGCCTCCACCTCTGCTCCAGCACAGCGAGTCACCACACTGCTGTGGGGCACCCAGGCTGTTAATCTACACATTTCAGAGACCACCTCCAGCAGGGGAGCCCCCCCGAGCCGAGCCCCGGGCCATGACGTCATGACAAGTTGGTAGGAGGCCGTCACCTTTTATCAGGGATACAGACCTGTGAGGCTCTACCACAGCAGACTAGGTTTTTTTCTAACCTTAAAAAGAGCAAGAAGTACTAAAATACCTTTTTTAATGGCCTTTTAAACAGTGCCCTGACCTGTTAGCAGTACAATTATTCAGGGTAATTTCGTGAGTATGAGGTGTAAAGCATGGGAAAATAAAGTATATAGATAGATAGATAGATAGATAGATAGATAGATAGATAGATAGACCCATCAACTGTATAGCATTTAGCTACATCACCCTCAAGACGTGCCATTTATATCCTTTATATACCTACCTGCATGAACACCTCTGGGTGTGAGAATTTCAATTTTCAGTCAGTAATCAGTGACATAGACACTCGTGTGAAAATCTTCGTTCATTTTGTGCTTTAATTAGGCATCTTAAACGAGTCTCATGCATTTTACCACTGTTTTAAATTAATTACATGTGTGGCCTATTACAATTGTCATTTAAACTAGACAATCACTAATTTGGCAATTTTCCGGGATTTTCAGTTACAGGGATTTCATTTCATG
Source organism: Polyodon spathula (assembly GCF_017654505.1). Classification (NCBI taxonomy): domain Eukaryota; kingdom Metazoa; phylum Chordata; class Actinopteri; order Acipenseriformes; family Polyodontidae; genus Polyodon; species Polyodon spathula. The sequence continues at coordinate 5,466,087 of NC_054560.1, forward strand.
TGCACAACGAATCAAAACAGCAAAGCAACGAGATGTTCTAGTACATGTGCACACTGTTGTGTAGTAGAGAAAAGCAGCTCTTTTTAAATGCATTTCGAGTTTTCTCTCCTGCATTGACCCTGCATGAAGCTACCTTGCGCTTTGAAATCTCTCCTGACTATTCCCTATGACCTCTGTGCTAAGTCCTGGCTAGCTGTAACAATGCCGTTAGAATAATGGGCTCAGAAGACAGATGGCACAGTCCCCAACCAACTGTCCTTACTGTGGTACAGTAGCAGTTATCTTTTTGATGTAGCTTTGAATTCTCCAAGACGTTACGTCGCTGATCCTATCTCAGCCACCCCATAATAAGCGCAGATATAAATAGATACATGGAGCTCTGTGAGATACAAGCTAGCGAATGCAAAATTGGTAGAACAGTTATAACATTAAGTTATAGGATCATTCAGTTATCCTACCAATCCAGCAGCTGTGTATTAGAAATATTCAGAAAGGTAGCTGTAGTCATGAACAGCCCCAAGGAATTTCACAGTGAAACCATGCAAATAATAATAAAACACCAACATCAGTCTGAATCAAAAACCTTTGACAATAAAAACAAAACGTCGAGACCCAATCCCCAGACACTGATTTTGTCTTTTATCACCACAATGTTAGATTTGTCTCATAAGACCAACACGTGGCATGAAGCTAAAAACAGAACATCCAATTAATTACGAACAAAATAATATATGATTTCTGAATTTCTGACCCATAGTAATTACACACCACTGGTTTATATTGTCCTACTTGCTCTAATGGAACAATGTAGGAAGTACCTGCTTCAATAGAAAATCATAGAGCTTAGCACTGATCTACCACATTCTGAACCCCTGGAGTCTCTCTATCAGCCCAGACTGTCACAATTCTTCCTTAGATGTTCCCCAATGCAGGGAGATTTATCCATAGGACAGATCATCAAACTTTATTGCTAATGACATCAGAGATGCACGTAATTATAGACTTCGTTTAAATGGAAGTGAAATTAGCCAGTTCTTATTCCCTGACTGCGCCAGCTCTCATGAATTAACAAGACAGTTAATCATCCAATCAACAAAGAGCAGCATAACTAATTTAATGTGGATCAGAAATGACTCAAATTGAACGCCGCTCCAATTTGCACTCATAATTGTTATAAGAAGACAATGGACTTTTTTGTTGTTTTGTTTTGTGCAAAGATTGCAATTTACCTGGATTTTTTCAAATCTACCTGGATTTCATTCTATAGAAATACAGGAGTAAGAGTAGACATGAGAAAGACTTGCAGTACAACAGAAGACCCAGATACAGCAGGCTTTCCCATATATACAAAATAATCACATACATGTGTTCATTTGGGGTTAAAGTGTATGCCATTTGAGACGTAGACTGTTGTACAGGTATATACAGCAACTGTCCAAACTAACAGCAGTGGCTCGGGGCTTTCTGTGAACTCTTGTTTTGTATTAAACACAATGGGGCTTTACTTCAGGTCAGGGGTGTCCAAAGGTGTCTCTTCCACTCCTGGTCTTTGTGCCAACCCTGTTCTTAAAGACCCTGAAGTTGTTAGATGTTAAACCTGGAATGGAATAGCCTTCCTGGAGTGTGATTGGACACGCCAGCTTAATGTTATGAAATAAAGCCACATGTGAATAATGTATTACATTACAGTCACTGCACAAAAAAATTGGAGAATTTGAAGAATATACTCAAGTCAGGGTAGTTCTGAAACTGAGGACAGGGTTAGTTTCTAAACCCTAAAGCCATAAAGTTATAAAGTTAAATGTTCAAAAGAATATCAACATACAATACAGTTGAACACCCAAAAACATCTTGTGACTTTATCAGCTGTGCTGAATATTCAACGTGGATTTTGGCTCTGGATCTTCTTTCATGCTTTCTATTCTTTATATAACATGTACCATATGGGACATCTTTTCCACTCGTTGCTTTCTCCTGCCAGTGAAGTTCTGTTGCCCACGTTCCTTATATAACAGACTCCACTTCTGCCATCTAGATGCTTTGAGCTTGATTCATGAGGTGAAGCTGTGATCCAGATACTCACCTCATAGTCTTGTAATCAAGCTTCATGATTAGGAGGAGGAGGAGGAGGAGGAGGAGGAGGAGGAGGAGGCATCACTAAACATAGTGCTTTGAACAAAATCATTACCTCCTTGCAATTGTCAGATCAGCACCAGTGTGATTGCAGGAGATGGAAATTGTAAGAATTGTTTGTGAGTTGATTTGTTTGTCTTTTATTTAGGAAAAATGTGAGATGTTAGAAATACATATTAGGTAAGATTTACTGAAATTATTTTGATAGGTCTGTGTTCCTTAAAAATAACTTGGATTTATAAAAGCTGAAAGTAGTTATTCCCAGTAACTGATTCATTATTTCTTGAAATTGGTTGTCCTGCATGAACAAATGAAGATACTGCACACTATTTTTACTTATTTTTTTATACTATCTGTATCAAATCAGTAAAGCAGAAAACTTAGCATAAGTGAAGTTCAAAATGGTCCTCTTAATTAATACAATTATTTACATCCAAATAAGACATTTTTGAGTGTTTTTGCATTGTTAAATCGCTATTACTTTATTAATAACCAAGTTTTTTTTTTTCCCAATTTATGGTCAGGTTTATCGCTAACAAATTTAGGGTGTAGAAATAGGGCTTCAAACAAGAAATGTCCCAAAATGATACCCTTTACATAACACCCTGCTACCAGTCTCCAAGGTGTCCCATGCACATGAAAGGTTTCGTCTTTAAGGAGAAATTGCTTTCTTGCAGTTTCTCCCAAACAATCAGAGAGTGCTTGAAAGCTTGCATGCTAAAGTGTAATAAAAGTTCTCCACTTGACAGCTCTGCGCACCCCTCTCAAAGCGCTGTCATTGAACATTCAGTCTGAGGTCACACTGATCTCTGGGATGAGAGAGAAAACTTCTTCAAGATGCTGCACAAGACAGGCAGGCAGGCAATTGCAGCTCATGGAAACAATAATATGCCAGCAATTACTTCTTCTGGCATAAACAAGATAGTCTGTAAAAAATGCAAATGATTTCCGCTACGAATCCCATTACAGGGGAAGTGACAGCTTTAATATTTTGATAACAGTGAAATGTTTTTTTTAACCAGAATAATAGCATTTGCAGGAAGCCGTTTACATACTCAATGTTCATGTTAAATGCACGGGCTGGTTTTAATCGTGCAAAAAAAACAAAAAAAAAAAACCAACAAAAGGTTTTAATTACCTGTGTTAGAAATTTATTTTTGTGTCGATCATATAAATCGAGGGCATCGCGTTTACTTTTTACTCTGCGCTTTAGTTGCGCTATGTTTAGAAATTGCTTTCATACCATTTGCAATATAAAAACAAGTTAGTTTTTACTTTCTCCTTCTCTGTGGTAAAGTCAGCATTGCTGAACGAATGTAAAAACGCATGTACAATCTACAAGCCACCAGCCAGTAATGCATAGACTAAAGGAAGCACAAGAATGAGACCCGGCTATTCGGCCCATTTAAGCCGGTCTGGTTCCTAGCAGTTTATGGATCTCAAATCTTTGTCAAGTTGGGTCTTAAAGGATCTATTCCATCCCCTCAACACTCTCTGTGTGAAGAAGTGTCTCCTTCCCTAAGTCTTTTGCCACTTAATTTCCAACAGTGTGCTCTGGCCCCAAATTGCACAAATTGAACTAAATCGGTCTTCCTATTTATAAGGCAAATTATGGTAGTGTAATTATCGGTCATAATCTCCAGTAACATTATATGGCAAAGGCTCTGGTTTGAGAGAGCAACTTATTATTATACTTGGCAGCAGCATGCAATGGCCATCTAGTGCAGTGCTTATTTATTAAGGAGCTGGTCTTTCATACTGTACACAAAACAGAGCTGCCATTGAAATCATCAGCACTGACGTTTCAGTTTAAGGCATTGGTATGGTTGTGTTCTAACAACAAGTGAACAAGGAGGAGGCGCAGTCAGATGTTCAAACGGAAGCAGTACTGAGCAGTGAGGAAGACTTGACAAAGATGTTCTCTGATAGCAAAGCTTACTGTTGGGAGTCCTGTGTCTGCTCTAAAAGACACAAGCAGAGTTTAGTATTTCCTCTAGTTCAAGTCTCCATGTCAGATCCATTAATCACCCTTGGTTTGCCCTCCCAGCCCCGAAGCGCTCACCTGCCTCTCTATCAGAAGCTTGTCAGATTAAATCCTAGCTTGACGGGCTGAAAGCTGCAGTCAAAGCTGTTATTAGTGCAGGTCAAGTACTTTAAATGAATGGAGCTGATAAGAACTCCTACAAAACAGGGATGGTTTAGAAATTGAAAGGAATATCTTTCTGGTGATTTAGTTTTTATTTCAGTAATTGTGGAGTTGGATGGGAAGCTTCAGCCAACCAAGCGACTGCCATCAGCCCTCTATAAAACTGCAAACTCGTTCATTATAGCAAACTGACTTTGAGATTCAGCTCTTTTACATTAAGAATACAGTTCAGGGGTGCCATTTAAATAATGCAATTATCCATGTAAGAGACAGCCCATTTACATAAACAACATCTGCTACATATCATTGGGGAGCAAATTGTTTGTCCAATGTACATATACAATATAAACTGCCTGGCCACTTTATATTAGGACCTGTACCAAACATCAGACTGGGCCTCCGTTTGCCCAGATCACAGCCTTGACGCTACTTGGCACTTCATAAGGTACTGGACAGGTGTTCTAAAGGATGTTAACTCTTTCAATCATTCCTATTTCATGCAGGCGATGCAGAGAGGCAGGCAGAAGATCGTCATGACAACAAACTCTGAGCAGCCTCAGCTGTTGATGACTTCCTGTTTGTTTTGCCACTGCTCTGATGACTGATATCTTGGAGCAGCCAATCAACATGACAGCCCTTGCTAGGGTTCGACGTGCACCCAGGCCTCTTTGACTTTCCCACGATTTCTGGTTCATAATTGTGCTTCTCCCAAAGCGTTCTAGTTCTGCAGGGATCACATGCCACGTCACAAACTAATGCGCTTCTCTAATTCAGGACGATGTCAACCCCGTTTGGGTAACAGCGGGTCCTATGAAAGTGGCTAGGCAGTATGATTTCATGATCATGTGACCTAGATACACAACATCACAACAATCTATTTTAACAGCTACAGTGCATGCTTCACCTGAAGACCCTATTGATTGAAAGACATTGCTTATTATTTTAGCGATGTTGAAGCCAGCTTCTCATACTGTACAACGCAGCTTCTTTTCCTGCTGTTTATGAAAAAATCCCCATTATTCCACAATAGTAATGTATTATTCAATTAAAGAAATTACAGTACCAGCACCTATATTTAATGGAACCCATAGCAGGTGCTGTATGATATTTAACACTTAGGAATTCATAGTGAATTATGTTACCTCAGGTGTGGGAATCATTATTGCAAGGTATATTTTTCTACATTTTAACGAATGTTAAACGATCTAGAATTGAATTGATTATTTTTATTTTTTATTATGTTATTTTCAGCTGAATCTAATTGTGGAATCAAACTTGCATTCATTCGAATCCAATGACAGAATGATCGCATTCACCAAAATGAATTATGCAGCTTTGCCAATCAGATGCAAAGCAATGTAAATAAGGTAACACTCTAATTAGGAGACGCTTGATATAACGTGTTAACCAAAGTAATTATCTGTATTCTTCAGTTCAATGTAGGTTGACGATACTTTCTTTTCCGTACGTTTCTATATAAAACAGAAGGTCATAGATTCGTTGTAATCCTAACTTCTTGCATCCTAGTTCATATTGTATTCTAGTAGTACTATTTGAACTTACTGTAAACTACACTGTATTTAAATATTGAGCTTGCATTGGAACCCTGTACTGCCCTGCAACACCTGTAAGTCACCTTGGTTAAAGCTAGCTGGCGATCACACCCTGCTGTTTCACAGGGAATTTGAAAGGTTCTGCATTAATGCAATGCTGCAAGAGTGTTATTTATTTCTAGCTTTTGAATATTTCATGGCAGGTGAAATTCTCTGCAAGGTGCGCGACAGTGAAGCGAGAGGTAAGACAACAGCCATTAGCTGCTATGTGTAAAAACTCCTTTCATGACAAGATAATTCTCTGCAGTTAATGCTCAGCTCCTCTGCACCACCAAAAATAATACGTGTTTGACCCAACCTACACATGTCACTTGTCATTTTCTTATCGTTTTGTTCTCCTCTAATCTACTGACTCCTTTAACTCTAAGGCAACACTTTCATCGCCTCTGTTAGACAAAGCTTTGCACCCTGCAGCTTCTTTTGAAGTTACAGTGCTCTCAATTATTTGAATAAGCATATAAACAAAATCAGTAATAGCTAAGGACTAATATAATAAATACATATTCAAAAGTCAATTCCAGGCTCATTCAAGTTTTTTTCTGAAAATCCTAGCTTGAAAGATGATTAGAATGCACAGACATTTCTGCCTTAGTTGCTTTTCAGTACAGATGGTGCATGGGGAACAAGCATGTGAGTCAGAAAATGACAGCCTGCCACCCTATCGCCAAGCACCCTCAGACAAGACTCAAAACTGGACACAAATACTGCTCCCTGTTCGGAATCTGAGGGGGGTTGTTTTGTTCAAGAGGGAAATTGGAGGGTTTGTGTTATTGCCAACACAGAAAAAATGGCACATTTTTAAAAGCCGTTGCTGTATTTGCTATCTGGTTTCAATCCAGTCCCACTTCACCCACCTCAAAGCTGGTATTAAAACACATCAGATGTTCAAACTTCATTCAGTAAATTTACAGTAACTCAACTCTTGCTAAAATACGATTATATAAAACACTGTGTTTGCACCCCATTAAGAACATTTGCGGCCATATTTAGCAGCGACACTAATGGTTGGTACTCACTGTTTTTTAGAACTTGGTATAACTTGTCGATCCTAGCTAGGACCACTGCCCAAGAACTGGGTCCATCGCACTGCAAAAACCTTTTCCTTTCCAGGTTAGCAGCACTGAATGAATAAATCTTATGCTGCTCTTTCTGTAACTGTAGGTGAAAAGTTGATGACAGACTTCAACTACAGAATGGATCATTGATAATTCTCTTGCTTGAGTCGTTTCTTCTGTTGAAATCAGCCCTTTAAGAGTTTCTTGACTAAAGCAGATCTGTGTGTGTTGATGTTTACACCCGTCTCCCCAGCCAGTGACTGCAATAGAAGATACTGCTTTCGGCAAACATCACATGAAACCTGTAGCGATGTTTGATTCCCACTTGAAAAGAAGAACTTTGACAATGCATAGTCTTCCAAACTAATGAGGCTCTAATTGTCCCGAAATATATTTCATAAATATATTCACTGCATGAATACCTTGTTCCAGAAAAGTAGGCTTTAAATATATATATATATATATATATATATATATATATATATATATATATATATATATATATATATATATATATATATATATATATATATATATATATATATATATATGATATACCAAGCAACTGGTACTCTCTCAATGAAAAGGGAGACCCAATTAAATCCTACAGCTTTTTCTCTCATCATTTTCAATTTCCAATTCCTTTGTTCAACCAATCAGTGAGAGAGCCAGAGGAGGGTTTATGACAGGAAGCAAGATCTGTGTTAAAATAATCCTTCCGTGTTGTGTGGATACAAAGTGCCTTGACTAATGGGGAGCTCTGGCTGTAATGAGAAGCCACCTATGAGTAAAGCTACTGACAGAGGCTATAAAGAGAAGCAGCCTTCCACATCTAAAAAGCAAAACAGCAAAACAGCAACTCGTAAGAGCAAGCAAGCAAATGGACAGTAAGGCCCAGAGCAGTACACAGAGAAATGCACAGGTTGCACATTGATTCTGGCTTCAGTATCAGTAGATGTGGCGACAGGCCTCTCCTTTGTGGCAGGTGTTTTATTTCAGGATACATTTTGGAATCACATATTTTGCCCAATTATCCATTTATGGTACATTAAATAATTTGTCATTTTGAGGAAATGACTAACCTTTAACAACATACAGTAGGTGGACCTTCATGACTTTGAACAACAGGTCACCACAGATCCACCTAAATAAAAGTCCTAGATGAAAGCTCTTGGCAATAACAACATTGTTATCCAAGCCTGCCTGCTCTCCTAATGCAGATTTATAATGCAATGAGTCCTTGTTTCACAGATAGAAGCCTCTTGTCTCCGTTAGTTATCCGGCTACTGTGTTATGACGTGGAGTGTCATAATGACGCACATTTGTTTCTATTAGCTGTACAGTTATTGCTGTTTTCGGAAGCCACACTCATCATCTCATATAATGAAAGCAGAGCAGCTGTAGATTAAATTTGCAAGATGAAAATGTTGTGATGAGCAGCGAGCTCCACTCTCGGGTGTCAAGGCAACAGTAACGTGCCCATCCTGCCTGTCTGAACGTTCCAGAGCCATTCTGAGTGTTTCCTTTCTTCCCTGTTAGAATTCCCACACTGACAGTAAGCAGGTTCATGCAGACTCACAACACTGCAATGCCGCTTTGAGGCGTGACTGTGTGTTGGTTCCTGTTGAAGATGTTGAAGACGAATTCGGATTAAACACATTTCCTGTCACCAACCTGTCCCAGCCAAATTTAGCAGTCGCTTATTGTAAATTATTAATTTTAATACAAAGTCACGTCACGTGAATTTCCTGTTAGTACGAATTATTTTGGTAGGGAAGCTTGCAATGTTGTTGCTGCTGCACCTGCTAGTATTGCATGTTTTCTCAATTTCCAGTGCCACCTTTCACAAGCGTCAATAGAAAAACAAACATAGTTTGGAAATAAAAAAGAAAGAATTGAGATTGCGTGTGCCGTCTGTTGTCAAAGCTGCTGCTCGGAAAGCCAGGTGTAACAGAATTATTCACACATCTCATTTGGTAACCAGATGGATCGGTTTATTGCTGCTAAACCCTTTTTGGCTAAGAGAGATATAATTAGGGATGAGATGAGGAAAGGTAAATGAAAGCTGAATATCTGAGCTTTTTGTGAAACATGGGATTCTTTTCTGCAAGAGAAAGCATTCTGCACATGGTGTAAACATGCTGTATATGCTCGACACTGCACCCGGGCGCTTACTTTCTCTACTGTATAGGAATGTTTCATTTGTGTTGTGAGAAATGTTTTCTGGGAAATTCACGTTAGTCTATCTCTATTAGAAATTCATTCACAACTTGTTTATATGTATTTACACTTCAATGTTTTATTGCGTGCAGATTTCGTAAAGATTTACCTACACATGCAATGTTAATGATCGTTTTCACACTGCCAGCCCAGACCGCATTAAAGCCTGGAGAAATTTGATTCACGCTGACATGTCTAACCTCTGAATGGATTACAACGACCTCGAGAAACCACCTGAGACATCACTCAGTTAGAGTTAGTGCGCTCGCTGGCGGAGTTAACCCTATCCTGGCCTGGGCCTTCATTCTTGAAGGTTTCCATGGCAAGCCATGTACTGTATTGGTAGTCTTATTGAGGTTAAAGAGGTTTCATTGTCTTCACCAGGCATCTCAAGTTGTGAAGTAGGTGAGATTACATTAATTCTAATACATTGCCCTTTAATAAAAACACCCCCCCCCCACTAAATAAGCATTTACTAAGCATCACTAAAGCTCTTCATTTACCATTAAGTTGGAAGTAGCCATCGCTATCAGCACTATATGCTGAACTTGATCCACAATGATGCTTAAGAAAACAACAGCATTCATTTAGCTTTCTAGAGCAATCAAGGGACCCAGGGTTAGCCTGGAGAACATACCTAGCTCCAGAGTAACGCCAAATGCAATTGGCTGTCCTAAAATGGGCAATATACAGTACAGAGCACTTTTGATCACGCATCCTAATAAAGTGTCCCAACATTGTAGCTTACCACCGTCCCCTCAACTGCTGTCCATACTTGCGCAGCCTATCTGGTGATATACTGTAGTTTATCTTGTCTTCAATGTTGCAGGGAATATATCCTGTGGCATTTCAGCTCATCATCTTCAGTCACTATCAGCTACTGAAAGCAAAAGGAAATTAATCAAAAACGGTTCAACCTTGTAACTCAAAAGGCAGCGTATCTGTACGACACAGGTACTGCACACACACACAAGTAGAGCTTGCTGTCTGCCTACTGAACAACAGGCATTTCAAACACAACCTAAGGATTCAGTTATCATTGTAATGCACTGTGAACGTGTATTGTTCTGTTGACAGCAGAGTTCAATGTATTTAAAAAGATTGCTGTGGTCACAACAGATTCTGAAAAACACAGATGGTGAGTATTGAAATGGGACTAGGGATAAGATATGTTTTAAAGTGCGGTTTAACTATAAACGAATCTGCTTTAGAAACGCTATGTTTAATCGCATTGCTGCTTGACATATTAAAGTGATTTATTAATTATGGCAATTAGAAAAAAAGACATTTCGACACAAACGTATTTATAAAGGAATAAGGGCTAAATAGGTTTTTCCTTACGCTTGATCTGGAACAGAATTCCTCTTCCAGATCAGGCAGATTGATGCTCCAGAATGTCCTGGTGTCTGCATAGTAATATTGTAATTATGTGTAAGTATACATGCATTTACGAAGTACCTACTATGTAAATACACAGTAATTAGAGGCCATGTGCTTTATAGTCATCTGAAACTGCATATAGATACTGTGCATCACTATTACTATAATTACTTACAGGAAAGACCTTCAACTGAACCATATTTCCTATAGGAAGTTACAAATGATGGCTGTCACGTTGCCTGACAGAGAAGGTGATCTGGCGAGGAATGATGCACTAAATAACTGCCACTCACTTCGAAGCCGTTTCCTGCATTAATCAGATTCTCCGGTTGGTTATGTCAGAGACGGATCACTGTGGCCATATCCTCAAACAGGACAGCGAAGGAGAGCTTGCAAAACAGGGATGACAAGGGGAAAAAAGTAAAGATCATACAGGTGTTAAGCGTCAGAAAGATGAAGAGGCCCGTCTATCATCTCCCGGTTTTATCTCCCAGCTGCCACGTCGTTTCCATGTCAACACATTTCCCCCGTCGTGGTCGTCAATAAGCTGACATGCATTAAATTCACACTCCTGGCATTAAAGGTTGTTTTTTTTTTTTTTATCTATTATCCTAGCAGCAACTGGAAGACGTTTTCAGAAGCTCTATTAATAAAAGTAGTACATGTATTTGGTGTCGTTTTTTTTAAATCTCTTATGTTTCTCTCTGTTTAGACTGCACGTGTAGATCTCATAATCTACCCCTCCACATTACTACACGATTAATACTAAAATTCTTAAGATTAAAATTAAGATTAATACTAAAATTAATACACGATTGCACTACTACATCATTGTAGATGTGACTTGTTGTAATCCTAACTTGTTGCATCCTAGTTCATATTGTATTCTAGCAGTATTATTGCACTTACTGTAAACTACGCTGTATTTAAATATGAATCTTGCATTGTAACCCTGTACTGCACTGTAAGACCTGTAAGTCATCTTGGATAAAGGCATCTGCCAAATTATTATTATTATTCATAATAATAATAATAATAATTTTAAAAGGACAGGAAAAAATAAGTTCAACAGCTTTATTGAAAATTGAAATACAGTAGATACCTGATAATAATAAATAAAAACACAGATATAAACTTGCAATGAGAATATCTTTATCAGTTTGACTAAGTACTAGCTTCAGGATTTCATATTTTCCCATAATCCCTTGAACGCAGTGTGGCTCCAGTGTAAATAAACTGTCATGGCAACTGTTCTGCAGGGATCAGAAGGTGACAATAAAATAAGTAACAGGCCTTAACAATGTGTTATTGCTCTGAAAAAGCTAGGAAGAGGTGATCATTTCAACTTGATTTTGATTTCTGACCACTCAAAGCTTTTTAAGCTTACAGGAGAAATAAATATGTATTGTTTTGTTTTTTCAGTGCAAACCTGTGATAGCAAAACTCACTCCAGTACTTCTGCAACCCAGTCTGATAACTGAACCGGTCAAATCAGTCAGTTTTCCAAACAGCAACACATTTTCATGAGGTGGATTCCTCAGGGCTCTCATCCTGTCATCTGCAGCAGTGTTTCCCAACACCTGGTCCAGGGGACCCACATTAGAGCTTTTTATTTGCTTTCAGCTCCTAAACAGTTGCAGAGTTCAAGTTATTTATAAAATCGTATAGCTAACTGAAATATGCAACTGCTAAGAGCTGAAAACAATTTAAAAAGGTCTAATTCAACAAATTATCAATTCAATGAGGGGTCTGATTAAGTAATTGAGAGCTCAGTTGGAGTGAAAACCAGCAGACACAGGGGGTCCCCTGGACCAGGGCTGGGAGCCACTGATCTACAACACAGGGAAACATGTGGTTTATCATGTGGCCAGCACTCCTTGAAGGAATTACAGTGCACAGTTTGGTGCATCAATATCATTATTAAAAAATAAATAATTTGGTAATGTTATTGCACAGATATTTGGGTCAGTCCTTATTTTTATTGTCATGTAGCATGGTGGCTATAAATAAGTAGCTTCCACATTAGAAGAGTTGTGATGAAACAAGTACACTCAACAATGGCGACTATTCGATTATTTCACAGCAGGTCTGACTCCACTCGTAACTCTGATCCCCTGCTGTGGTCAGGCCCCTGTTGAGATTCCCTCTCTCTTCCATTCTCTCCTGGGCTCCGCGCTCGGCGAAACCCTTTCAGTCACAGCAGCACGGATGGCTGAGTGCCTACACTGTGCTTGCGTGGCTGGGTGAAATTGGAGCATAAAGAGAGAAGACAGCGGGGAATGAGAGAAGACTAAAGAGGGAATCAGCACAAACTAAGCGGAACAGTGCTGCTTACTGAATCTTTCATCATTGTTGTCTCTTTATGTTACTTTAAGTTCAGCAGATTAAAGATAATGAAGACACGATGGAGCGAGGCTCAGGCTGTCTGCATCAGGGTTTTAGAACTTTTAACCTCATCTCACAGACAGAGGGCAGGACAGACTCTGTATCACACAACACACCCTTCTCAGACAACGTAGGTACATGCATATATTTTTGTATTATTCCATTTTCAAAAAGGAAGACATTATTGTGTTTTTATTAACGAGAAAACAGTCTAGAACGGTTTCACGAATTCCCCACTATATTTTTTTTAATGCAAAACAGACTTAACTCACAAGTTGTCCTGTCAATGCCATGGCAGCTCTCTCAGATCCATTTATGTGTTATCTGACACGCACTGAAGTATCAGCTGGGCCCTGCACTTGCCAGGTAGATAAGGGTATGAAAGATTCTGTCGATAGCAGCTAATGAAGGTGGATAGATAGCTCTCTCCTACTCCATTCATCTCCCCTGTTTAGTTCTTTGTTTCAGTGGATTTAGTGACCTTTAAAAGAACTGTGTAGTCCTCTAAGGGTTTTTTTTTTTTTTTTTTTTATCTATTTTGTTGGGTAAACTCCAGCTGATCCTTTATAGATTGACCAGTAACCCTCTTCTCTAAAAGCATCTTCAATCCCAAAATTGTGCCATGCTGCATGGCAGTGTATTTTTGTATAGAACATGACTGTAGGATGCAGCTACTTTAAATTAAACAAAGCCTGTGTTTAATTCAATGAAGAGCCTTTCAAACTGCTTTTGGTCAACACCACTTTGCAGTAATGTCATAGAGGGAATTAAGTAATGAGAACAGACTAATTGCCGACACAATTTATTAGCAAGAAGAACATATTGAAATGTAAACCTCGCAAGCAGGCAACTTTCCTTGAAATCATTTTAAAGTTCTTATACAAAGCTCACACCGTTTGCATCAGAAAAAAAAAGAATAAAAAGCGATTACAGCCTCTGCTTCGCATGTAATGAGCCGGACATCATAGGATCTTGCACTCTTGATGAAAATAATTACAGACAGGGGAATATACTGTGCATGAACCATCATTTCTCCAGCATTCCCATTCAAACAGATTGCTTCTGTTGCATAAGCAAGGCTGTATTGGAAAGCGTCGCTCCAAAATAGTACAACTTGATGCTGCTAAGTTCCTACAACTATATTACAACTGGACTACCAAAAAACAAGAGTCAAGATCAAACGCTTAGCAGAACCAAGTGTATTAAAGCAGAAGTCTAGTTCAGTTGGACTCTCTAGTTTAGTCCCTCTGGAAATATCTGCAATGAAATATGAATATAGCCCTCTATCAAAGTCCATCAGATTTTCTGTCCAGGGCCCTGTGCATGAAACTGCTTTACAATATTGTAATATACAGAGCGCACAAGGAGTCCTTCAAGCAGATAAAATACAAAACAAAGTAGAGGAAGACTTTTGGGAAAGAAGGAAATATGTACCTATTCAGTAAGAATTGTACCTATTCTAAATGAACACTCCGACTTCCAGATAAGCCACTGTTAATGATGGTGGCTTTCAAAAATAAATTTATATTAGTTTAGTTTACTGTAGGCGATAACATTTTCTTGTAATCCAAGGTAGATATATTTGTCGCCTTCAGTATTAACAGTCCAGCTTTAAAAGAGTGTTGGCGTTTTTTCTAATTATCTTGTAGTGAGGTATTTGTTACCTCAATGTAACGTGGACCTTCAAAACAGAGGTATGCTAAAAAATATACTTAAAATAAACTCAACTGGTCAAACTGGTTTGTACTAAAAAACAAAACAAATGCCTGCGCCATTTAACAATGAGATCATTTCAGATTTATGTTTAATGTTTTAGCAGTGTTGCTCCAACAGAATGAATAATGAACCCAAGGATGTGGAACTGTACAAAATACTGAGGGTGTTTAACACTGCAAAGAGGATCTGTAAAATCCTGTGAGGTGAGTTTTAACAGTTCACAGCGGTGTTAAGTACAGTACATATTTAATTTAATTGCTGCTATCTTCTTGTTTAGCTGCTTTCTTCTGTAGATGCCTTAACCTTTTACAAATTAGCAATTAGGAGCTGGTTAAGATTGCTGTGGTCTCGTGACAAAACCTGGGAAACTGAGCCATTGAAAGAATGGTACCGCATTTTTATAATTTGATTATCGTAAATGCACTTTGTAAAGTATGACAAAAACCAAAAGGAGTGTCCTACTAATGACCCATTAGCCTTGATTAATTAATTGATTAATTCAAGTCGTTAGTATGTTACTTAGAATTAACCCAAAATGAAGCACATTAATTGTGATTTCTTATGAAAACAGTTTGAGTCATGTCATCATTTTTTTTCAGATCTTTACAGACACAATATATAGTACAGGATATGTTTTAATTAAATAGCATCAACTTGTGAAACAGAGTCTAATTATATTACAATTTTTACTGAAAGTCAGTAATGCACATTCATCACAAAGGCCACTTGGTTTTGGCTGTACACATTGTTGACCGATGCATCTCATGTGTGCATTACAATTAACACATTGGAGATTCTTTGCCAGGGAAGTGAGATAGGAAGGAGGCAGACAGGAACCTTTGCCTGGAATAAACATTTTCCATATTACACCTTCAACCACACCATTCACACTCATTGACAACAAACTGGCATCAAGTAGAGAGACTGGATCAAAAAAAGGTCTGTGTTTATGTACACATGATTACTGCTTCTAGTTCTTCAGGGATATTGGCGATGGATGTTTTTTCATGAATCATTTATTCTTTTGGATAATCAGTAATTTGTGCAGTCTTGTATATAGAATCATCTGTCAAACAAGTGCCTAATACCTGTCAATGTCGGATCTGCCATCCAGCCCATGAGTGGCACTGATTTGGAGATGCAGCTTTTATAAATAACAAAATACATGCCAAGGATCCCATTTTCATACCAAAGTAATCAGACATGCTGGGGACAGCCTCAAAACAAAAGTATCTGCTACACAATTCCAGTATTGTTGCAGCATGGACTCTCTGATGCAGAATGAGACTTCCTTTTTTTAATCCTGTAACAGAGAATGGCAACACTGTTCCTGCTCCCTATTGTGACATCACAGAGGGCTTTAGGGTCAGAGATGAAGCTTTGTCTTTAAGGTGACTAATATTGCTTCCGCAACTCAATTTGTTCAGTGCAAAGTGCAGTGATCTAGTTAAATAAGATCACGTTTTGTATTAGGTCATTTGTCCCATTATTTTAATGAGATCTGTGTACTGGTTAACATTTGACAGACGCTTTATCCAGAAATGTATTATTTAAGTTTGAAACTTACCTGTTCCCAGTTGAGTTGTGTTGTACGATGTTCCTATAAAAATTGGAGCCAATGGCCAACTGACAGTTAACTCAAAGTTCATATTGCCTCCCCAAACCCATACCCATCCCCATCCTCAATGGTTACTCCCAATAGGAAACTGTGGTGGAGTTTTATTTAGCCTCTTCTATATAGGTGGATGCCTATTTTATTATGTGGCTCATTACTCAGCTTAACAACTAGACCACATTGCCTCCTTTCCAGTTCCTCGGCTCTAACACCAGCATCTCTCAACCTCTTAGCCTCAGCTGAATACTGGCGACAGCATCACAAGCATTTCTATTTAACATGTAATAAAAAAAAAAAAAAACTCTTGTCAAAGGCCAACTGTTGACTTGAAAGACATGTGTAGTGATTGATGGTTGCCATGAACCTCTTTTCTGTACCTGCTTATTGCATCCAATCAGCTTTCATTGCTACAGTAAAATAAAAACAAATTGGAATATTAAGCATTGAGACAGAAAAGATTTGCTTCTATGTTATTGCTACACAGTTGTGGGACTGATACACTCTTTGCACTGGAAAATAAAACCTCATGCACGTCTCAATACTTCTGAAAGTGTTCAGGTCCGAATCTGAGGCAGGTCAGCTTTGCTCTATGTTTGACCTTGTCCCATTAAATCACTGCAATTGTCTAAACAGATAGCCATTTATCAGCCAATTGCAGTAATCCAAGTCTAATGCAGGGATAGAATTTTAATAATAGCCGTCTGAAACGGTAGCTGGAATTATCTAAGGAGCATTTAACCTTAAAAAAGCAAGGTCCCTCTCCTACTGAAAAGTACAACCCTGCAAAGGTCAACTTTCACGAGAATAATGGAACACAGCTAACGCCGGCTCTGCAATTAGGTCTAGTTAGCCAACTCATTTCCATATTCTGTGAAGTTGAAGAGTTGCAATCTTTCCTTTTAAGCTGTTCGTAAGATATTCTAATTAGAACAAGGGTGAGGGATGGGGTTTGAAAATTGAACAGACTGCAGCAGAAATATCTAATTGTGTTTGAGAATTTTTTTACTTGGGAGAGTCACTGCTTAATTACTTCTGTCCACGAATGTGTAAGGACACTATCACAAACTTTAAACTAACTTTAGTATATCACATAATACCTTACACAAGTACATGGAACAGGCTCACATATGAAGACCCTACAAGCCATTTAGAAGACTTCAAACAGATATCAAACAGTAATCACTGAGGAATGGTTATCCCTCCAGACCGACTGAAACACATGACTAGCCAGTGCCACCCTGGCTACCGAGTTAACCCTACAACCCAACTGACGGTGTTATGGAAGGTGTTTCTTGGCTAGATTCTGTATATGCCCATGTTGGTGTCAAGTTTTGACACAAAAGGTGGACAAAAAATATTCTGAAGCCTAATGAATGCTAGAGATGCTTGGGGCTCATACTGGGCAGATCACAAGACCCAGAGTTCTGGAGATAAAACCCACTGACCAGCCTAATTGCACATGACTAACAGCTCCAGCCCACATCTAAAGACGTCAGACAACAAGTTAGCAGTTCCAGCTACCACCGAGCAGAATAAGTCCTCAGAGCAAAATCAACAGTCTCAGAGAACTGAAATCTATGGGGATTTAATCACTGGGTTTTCTACGTACTAATAGAGCAAATAACTTCAAATGGGTTTTTTATGCTCTTTCCTTTAAAGAATGCAATCATTAGGCTTAAAGGACAAAGTGATTCAGAAACGTGTTGATTAGCTAAAATGGATTCTGTCGAGCTAAAATTTAAAATAAGAATGTTTGTTGTTTGTAAAACTTAAATTCTCATCTGATTAGTGACTGATCAATTGTCTTATTTTAAACAACCTTCAGTCTTCAGTGTGTTGCGTTATGAAATGGGATCGATATTAAAAGAAGGTTTTGTTTAATGATGGCTTTTATCAATGGAGTAAAATCAAGTAGAATGATGTTAAAATTAGCAAAAACGGGCATACATATGATTCAATAAGAAAGTAGAAATAGGCAGCTTCATTTCTGCAAATATACACTATGGTAGTTGCATTAAAGGTGAAACAACTGAGAAAAAATTTAATTTTTGGACATCACTTCCTTTATTCCTATATTATGGACACTTGTCCTTTCTGAGGACATCCAAATTCAAAGTGTTATGCAAATACGTGGCACTGCAACCGGCTTGACTGAAAGAAGCTGCTCTTTAAGCTTACCTCCAATTAACTTTGAAGCCAGAAGGTTCAGGGGTTCAAATCCTGAGCGCCACTATGCATGTACTGCAGCCAGCAGCCTCTGTGAACTATAATTAATTTTTTTTATTGTGCCCGTGTCCCTTTTATCACACACTTATTCAGGGAGTAATTACTTCACTAATTTTCAGCGGAATAATTTATAAATTCCTTCTGGAGCGGTAAAGGGCTGCTGTCAGGCTGAACCGTCAATGTTCCCTGTGATTAAAGCTTTCCCGCACGGTGAGGACATGAATAATTCCAAACAGCCTCTTCCAAATATGGAAAGCACCAACGCACCATTACAAAGAGCATAAATCACCACCCCCTGCTGTCGATGCCTATCATAACACCAGCACGCTCTTAACAATAGGCTCATTTGAATGACATTGATTTTCGATTAAGCTCTGGGGTAGGAGTTTGGTTATCAGTTCTTTGAGCCGTTAGCTGTGCTTCACTGATCTGTGCTTCTGCAACAGCTCGCAATGAAACTGATCCGATCCCTCTATTTTCATTAAAAAGAATAATGCATTCATTATGACACGCATCAATAGGCTTTGAAGGTGCAGCAGAAGTATATCGGCACCCTTTATTGATTTCATTGCATTGTAAGTGGTTTTGAGGGGAAATTTGTTCTTCTATTCAGAATCTAGTTCAGCACAGCTTGGTGATGTTGAAGATGTGTGACACTCTGATGGTCAAAAATGGATTGCAGTCTAACCCCTTTTCAGTATCACTTCAAATGGACTGCACAAGCAGAGTTGACTTTACCAGGAGTTCACCAATAACCTGGCAAAATACAATACAATACAATAAAATTTGATAGTGGATAGATGGATATGTGATGGATGGAGGGCTAGACGCATCATGACACTCAATCCTTTTGCCTCCTGTCACATATATTCATATTTATTTACCTCTCCCACACAGACAGTGAAACGATTCCTTTCCTGGGGATATTTCTTCACAGGCCTGTGTCTTCAAGCTGAGGAGTTTACCTTGTCTCTCAGCCTGGCAATGCGAGCACTCAGTTTAGTACATTCCAAGCAGGATGTGTTAACCCCTCAGAGATGGATAGATCGATACATTACTGAGAATGAATGTTTCCTCTGGAAGTGTACATGCATGCATAGTTGAGACTTGTACTCTATAGCAAATGGAAGCGCACAACAGGTAAGATTTATAGAATAGTTTTTTTTAGATACAGTATAACCACTTTTGTCGTAAAATACAATGCATTGAGTAACAGCTGAATAACTAATTTCTATTGATAATTAGTAAGATAACAAAAACAAACTGTGGTCACGTATGTTCTGAGCCTAGTAGAGTATAGATACCAGGCACAGTGGCATACACAGACAGAGAAGTCTCCAATACCTCAAGATCACCGTGGACCATCGGTGTATCTGTCTGACGGCTCTCTCTGGGGATTCAGGTAATCTGACCAATTGTCAATCTCTGTTAATCCTAGTGGCACGTATTGTACCTAAACAATAACGTTCAATGCCGAATGTAACGTGGGTATTTGGAACTAATAAATGGTAAAATTTGAAACATGGTCTGGTCTCATCCTTATAGTGTAACAAAGTAATTAATTCCATGCATGCTGCCTTAATTCATAAACAGTTTAAGACTTGGCTATAAAGCGGCAGCAATGACTGATGTGTTCACAGCAACTCTGCAGGAACTCCCCAAAGTTCCCATTCATTCCTATCGAAATGTGATCAAACCTTACCCAACTGTCACGACAAGTGCTGCTTGCAAACCTTTTCCGCTCAATTTCAAGCCAGTACTTAAAAGTAGAAGCACGTCTGATTATAGCCGTTTGAAGTCAAGGGCTTTTCAATGAAACAAACAAACAAAATCTGACTTTTTTTGTTTTCAAAAATCCACTGAGATGATTAATAGCAAGAGCAGCAAGATATTGTACAAGTCTGAAACTTAAGAAAACATACCATATTGGTCGTACAGCACTGTAATGGTATGATGCTGTATCACATTGTCACTTATACCAAAATATTTGTGCAAATGTCACTTTGAAATAAAATGCTTTGGCACATGAATGCCAGTGTATTTTAGTCCAAAGAATTCCGTTTTTATTTTTTCTTCACAATGTGTGCTCTAAATTGACTCATTGACACAATGCATTATATTGCCGCACAATGCATAACAAGGCCAAGTGGATTCATCACTTGAAAATGACTGACCATCAATAAGATTTCAACCCTGCGTGTATACTGAGTGTAAATAATGGATGCAGTCCAATGTGCCAGAATAGAACAGAGAATAGAGAGAGCCGAAGTTGTCATGAACGGGGGCAGTGTTACAGACTGTGGGGGTAACACTTTGGGTCACACATGCCATGTATATGTTTGAGAACAATTTCCGTGTGCTACAGCATGTATACATTATACACAAAGTGCTATAGTATTCTATATCGTATACTACAGTGTCTTTTACTGGCGAAATATTTTAACGAGTATGTAGATTCAACAATTATTATTTTATTATTGTTTTATTTATTTTTTTCTCTCCTGCTGGATTAAGTTTCCTTCAGTTTTTTTTTTTTTTTTTTTTTTTTCTGGCAATACAATGTTGTACACTAGATGGTGCTTAGTAATATAAAGACCCTTTGGTTGATCTAGCCTAAGCAACACATGTCTATGGCAGGACATTAGAACAGAAGAGCAGGTCCTGAACTCGCAGCCAAAACACTTTACAGACAGCAGAGGTGTCCAATCCCGGTCCTGGATGACCATTCCACTCCAGGTTTAACAGGTAAAATGAGATAATGGACTACTGCAGGGTCTGGATGGTTAGTTGGTTCAAGTAAACAGTTTAGAACAGGGTTGGAACAAAGACCAGGACTGGAAGGGCCAACCTTGGCTACCTCTGCCTTACAAAGACTAATAATAATAATAATAATAAAAGTATTTAGGTCATTGCTCATACCGACCGCAAAAATCATCAAAATTCAATGGTCGGTTATATAAAACAAAAAAAAATGTGCAACTATTTTAACTAATCGTCAGCAACTGGGCACGAATAAGAACGTACACTGACGCCATCTGCTGGGCATTTAACTCAACACACTTTTTTTCATGAATTACTGCCTTTTGTCTCGGCTGTGAGAATATAGTATCTGTCTCAGAAACATTTCTTTTGCTCACAACATTTGAAGAATGTCACACGGAACATCACATCCTGTAGAACTGTAATTCAGAGGGGGCAGCTGGTCCTGAATACTAAGCGTTTTATTGTCTTTCTGATATAAGTGCAGCAGCAGCAGTGCACCAGCTGTCATATCAGTCTGTGTCTCATTGCATTTATACTTCAAAATCTCAAGGTTAAGAGAGACTCCTGGCAGAAGAAAGGGGAAAACAGAAAACAAGAATACAGAATGGAAAGTCTTTTGAATTAAAAAAATGTTTGTGTTCTGTGTTAGGTTACTTGCACCTTAATTTCAGAGCTGCATGTCTGTTCTAATGTCCTACCACAGCTATACATAACCTAGGCTAGATCGTCCAAAGTGTCTTTAAAAATGTAAGAGCCAGCGCCATCAAGTGATCTGCCACTTTAAATCAAATTTCCTTATGCTTGGCTGACAATATACTGCTGTGCACTAGGGGGTGCTGGTGCTTGACATATTGAGTGATCTAGCCTGCAAAAAAAAAAAAAATAATGTTTGGGTAAGTCAGAATGATTGTAGGCATCACAAAACAGCAGTAAGAAGAATTGGAATGAACTATACAAAACAAACAACCATCAGTCTGATTCACACAACTTAGAAAATTGGGAAGCAGAAAACAGATCGATTGCATTTGGCTATAACTCTCGATTTTATACAAATATCATTTGCATATCATTTTCCAGCACTGTGTGATTGTCACGTAACTATGAGGACCTAAGTGAATGATTAAATTAAATAGTAACGTACAGAGGAAAACACTTACAAAGTGGATGCCAAGGATATTTGACACCCCACACCAACCCTTCTTCCCAGCCCACCGTTTCCTGAAGACCCCAAACAGCCCTCTTTTGCAGACCTCCTTAATACACCAGAACAGAGCCCTGATCCCACAGTCAAGTCACTGTCAAGCCTGTACCAGTACTGTGCATGGGAGTGCAGCCACAATCATTAGAAATATACCAAAAATAGAAACCTAAGTGTTTCAACTTGCAGTCCAGGCGTGCGGGTTGCTCTCTTCCCACGTCTCTGAACTGCTGTTCTGCCAAGCATCTCCAAATAAGCAGGTCCTGGTAAAGAAGCTGTGATGAGTCATCATATTTCTCAGCACTTCAGGCAAACTCATTGGTTACCCCCTGCTTTCCACACACACACACACACACACACAAACTCTCCCAGAGCAACTTGTCTAAATGGTCACCTCAAACACAGCAAGCAGACTGCGCCCTCTGTTGGGCTCCAATGGGAATGCAAGAGCTGGCTACTGTGCAGGGTTTCAGATAGAAGCAGCAATGTGTTGAATACTTTATCCTTGTAAAAAAAATGCATGATTGCTTTTTTTGTGTTTTCACGGACAATGGTTCACTACAACCATCACGGTAAATATAAGCAATAGAACAACCTAGAATAAAATGTCATCAATCAGCAAAAAACTCACCTTACTAAATCCTCATCAATGCAGTGGCACTATAATGGCGAATCTGCACTAAGGCACAATGGAGGCACAAGGGCAGGCACCTGGTTGTATGCATGGACCCTCACCTACACCCGCTCTCTACATGGTCTATTGTGTTTTCTCTACTTCACAAGCAGAACAATAAGGAGATACCAGTTACATTATAACTTAAAACAATTTTGACAGGAAGGAATATGCACAGCAATTAACTTGCATTCCATTTGCCTAATAACATGGAATGTACTCACACTGTCTAATTAACTGCAATAAGCGCCATATTCCCTAATTAGTACGTGTGCATTGTCACCTAAAAAGATTAGGGTTTGATCATAAAGAACAGTGCCTTTAATTGTGGCAATTTCATCAAGAAAAATAATTATTGTGTTCCAGAACATCCTATTTATAAAGCAAAAATTAAAAAAAAAAAAAAAAAAAAAAATTTGTTTTTATTTTGTTGCCTGGTTTATTTTTTATGAAATAAGAAACATTTCTGTGGATATGTATTTGGGATTTTGAGATTCTGTAGTAAATCCCAGGGTTTGGTTAAGGATTTATCTGCTCAAGGGCTGCCAGTTGATGTTTTTTTTTTTTTTTTTATGTATTCAGGTCTGGGTAAATCTTAAATATATTATCCCTTTATTGAACTGAGTATTCATATGTGTATTCATATTCCCTTACCTGAATATCTTGATAACAACTGAATTTGGGTAAACTCATGTTCAAAAAAAAAAAAAAGACAATACAAAGCATGGAGTTATTGTTCATCGTTGAGTCATTCTTGTAGCTGGAAGATCACACAAGTCAGAACAGTTGTAATATGACCAGTGTGTCCCAACTGGATTGATTTCAGTCATGTTTATTCAAAGGTATCGGCCATTTCTTTTTTTTAATTTTTTTTTTTAATATCACCCATTCAGAGAGTGAAAATGAGAGAGATGTTTTAACTCACTTCTCAATCCCTTCTGTTAACCCAAATGAACAGAAAGCCAAATAGCGACACCCGGACACTTAATCTTCCCTCTAAAGCTGAGGGAACACAGAGACACTTTTCCAGGAAAAGTGGCTTGAAACCTCGTTCCAGGAGACCTAGTTTGAGGCATTTTTGCTCTTCCTCCCGGCGTGCCATGCAGGGTCCTGAAACCAAGTTCCAAGCCAGAAAGTGGCTTTGTGTTCCCTGAGCTTTCATCTTCAACAATTTTTTACCCAAATTTCTTTCAATCAGCTATAGATTATAGAGTAAGTACTGGTAGATTTAAAGAAAAAAAGGATTAAAGTCTCAGCTGCCTGGGCTCATTCCCCCTGCAGTGGATATCGTTTTTAAGTGGGTGAAATCTGTGCTCGGAGAAACCCTGATGTTTCCAGCCATCTCCAGCACAGCAGGCTCAGCATTAGCTGCTCAAACCCATTCCAGTAAATTAGCGCTGCTTTGATTTGAGCTGCGAGTATGTGCACCGGAAAGCAGCGCGGTTTATTTAGAGCTGGAACATTTGTTTTGTTACCCTATGCCTTTCTTACTGATGCCTTGAGAGAATCCGGCTTTAGAAAAGGTAAAGATAATTACAACGGCAGTGCATTCAGCACATCTATGCAAAAATCCTATGCAGTGTTTTGGATATATTTTGTAGCTTAATGCATTTGCCATTAACTCCATCACCATCGCTATTACTTAATTCATAACTACTGTTCTGTCTGCTGCAGTGGCTCCTACTGACTGCTGACTGTGGCAGCAACACTGCTGTTTAGGTTTGTAAAGACAATTTAAAGCTTGGAAAGGTCTTTACACATCATTATCAGGGTATTTATACAAGTATTTGAACAAATGATCTGTATATGTTGCCATTATGAGCCCTGTCTATAATATCTCTGAGGGGTAAAAAAAAATAATAATAATAATCATTTTAGATTCCAGTCCAGACCACTTTCCTCTCTAAAACTAACTGGAAAAAAAAAGAAACTAGATGCCTATTTGTGTCCAGGTTTCTGAGAAAGCTGCCTCCCTCTCACTTCAAGAAATCAGTGAAGCAAAGTAACAGCAGTTGAAGAAAAATTAGAAGAGTGGAAACAGAAGGCAAGCTAAAACTGCAACTTAATTCCAGTACAGAGTAGAAAGCAAAGTGCAGTGACAGCTTCCCTGCGCTCTAACTAACTAACCCTCTCAAAGAGAATGTAGTAAAGTTGAACCAATGTAAAGGCAAGCCAAGCGTGAAAAAAGAATAGCCAAGCATGGTGCTTTGTTTTAATCTTGCAAATACAAACCCTTCTCCACGTTAAGTGTCTGCTGGAAAACTGTAAAATATCCAGTTGTAAAAACTGAACAATTACAATTTTTTAAAAGCATTTTAAAATAAGACCCAGGATGCTAAATTGTTTTAACAAACTGAAATTGGTCAATATGCATATAACAGGGTGGAAGGGCAAGGCAGCATCTTATCCAGGCTCGAGCACATTCTAGGTTGTAGAGCTTTTAACCTCATGTGCGATGGGGGTCGGAACCGATAATGGCAGCGCATCGCACAACACTAATGTAAATAAAAGCCGTGGCAATCAATAACCAATTCATGCATTCATTGTTGTATCTCTAGTGCATCATATTTTATCCTAGAGCCTGCCTGAGGGACGCTTCAAGAATAACATGCCAATTAGTAGCATTTGTTGGTTGCTGGTGTTTTTATCATGGTTCGGCTGGTGTAGTTGAGCTCCCTGCCCCAGTCTGCAGAGCCGACAGTCTGACAGTCTGAGTGATGGCCCGCATCGCTGGCCAGTGAAAAGGAATGCCTTCCAAGAGCTGACCGGCCTGTCACAGTAAATAACACGCGAAAGATTTTAACCAACTGCACAACAATAAATATAAGCAACAATTATTGATTAAACGCTGTCTCCCAATAATGAAACGTATAAATCTCTCTTTCTAAAAAGACAAGGTGCATAATCTAATAAAGGAAAGACATGCATACCCCCACATGGGAGCTAAAAGCAGGCTGATTAGAGGGAGGTCTCCCAGGAAGCTTGGTACACAAAAACGGCGGTCTGAAAAATAATTAGTAATGCACAGAGAAATAGTTCCATTACACAAAGGCCAAGA
Source organism: Polyodon spathula (assembly GCF_017654505.1). Lineage (NCBI taxonomy): Eukaryota > Metazoa > Chordata > Actinopteri > Acipenseriformes > Polyodontidae > Polyodon > Polyodon spathula. The sequence goes on from NC_054560.1 coordinate 5,492,268, forward strand.
AACGGCTTATTGATTTCTGTGTATCAAGGGGAATATTCCTTTTTTTGCTATTTAATGGGACACTTAAGCAATTTATTAATTTACTTCCAGAGTGAGCCAGTTGGAAGAGGGGGGGGGGGTAGGTTAGTTCTGCCTTTCTATCTCAAATTAAGAATTAGAATTAGGAAATGGCTTGTGACAGGAGACTGAGGTGGCTCTGAGATTTAGTGTAATTGCCTGTGTGGGATGATCAATCGTTTGACAGGAACGTCTATATTTTTTGCTTGCAGACTCAGTTTTACTATGAGTTACCGCGGGAACGGCGATTAATTATGTAAATGGCTGAAAGTGCATAAAAAATATCTGCCTCGGAAACACAGACGACCAAACGCAGGTTTATTACAAAAAACGTTAAGGGTTGACACACTTAACGTATCTGTTTTTTAACAATAATCTGTATAACTGATTAAAAACAACAAGGTTATAAAGAGCAACTTGCACTGGTAAAGTCAATCAGCAGATGCACACCATGGGTACAAATAAAGCCCACTGCCATTAATATAAAATACAGCAGCCACTCGATTATTCTGGACTTTCATTTCCAAATTCTGAAAATGCTGATGTAATAATTGCACTGCATTTACAGTAAGAAGTTGTGCGTTCCAGTGTAATTTCTATGAAATCACATTGTAATAACAGTGTAATTAGACATACAAGACATACAAGGGAAAAAAGAGTATATGTTGGAATATACTGGCTTTTAAACATTTATCAACTGGAGTCAGAATTGGGGTGGAAGATCAAACCCAGTCACTATCATGGAAACACTAGCTAGCACATTATTTATCTATTTATCTATTTATCTATTTATCTATTTATCTATTTATCTATTTATTTATTTATTTGGTATATATAAAGGGAAGACAAACACATACCAGGGTATATGCCATGTCATACCATTGCTGTGATCAGGGTACTATCAATGCAATCAGGCAAGATTTGGTGGAATTATTTTGTCAGCTGTATGTACTTTGCTATAGGATTGCACTGCATGCTCTAGAAAGAGTATTCCTGACGCAGGGGTCACAGGGACCGCATCGGAAACAGATGACGGCAATCGTATTTCTTATCTGCATTGGTGTTACAAACACCAGGGTCAATGCTGATCCTATCAAGCAAGACAGAGGTCCCGCTTTGCTGTTCTCAAGGAGGGTTGTGTTCCCTTCTGCTGCATTTGATAGCCATCGGCTCCCTCCTGAGTCCTCTGTGAGGAGCCTGGCGGTTACCTTTGATTTCCTGAAAACGCGCGATCGATCGCTTTGAAAGCTTTGCTTTAATCAAACCAGAAACAGCACCGCCAACTAGCAAGCACTCTTTCTCTCTCCCACGGATGCATGCCAAAGATAGAGACCTAGTCCAAGACGTTAGCAAGACTGAAGGTTTGCATTGTACAACGAGTTGATGAAAAAAATCTTATTAAAAAATGATGATTATTATTTTGTGTGTGTGTGTGTGTCTGGCGAGACAGTGAGCTGTATGAGAAGTAATGATTCAGCAGTACTTTAGAGTGCAGTGAATGGATAGTAATTGCATTGTAATAACACAGTAATTACCGATGGTTCTTGATCTTGCATGCTAACTGCTATATAATTACATGGAAAAGTAACATCTTGGTAATTACACACTTATTCCACCAGTAGTAACCATATAGGAGCAGGAACCAATAGAATGACCTAGGAAGTAAAACACTAACAGACTTTGAAAGTAAGGCAACTGAGAACTTCCATAACCCTAATGTGATTTCAGACTTCATGTTGTAAAATAAAAATACACTTTGCTATAACATGTGCTTCTTACAAAAACTGCACATCAGAGACCTTTAAAGCACATGGAACTGCATGACAGGTAAGATTTATGGCACTACTGTGTTAGCTACAATCCTCCACAGATAATATATTGTGCTTGCATTGCTGTTTGGGAGATCTCGTGCCTAGCAGAGCATGGAAGAGGCTACAGAAACACAGACAAAAAATAAATAAACTCAATGCCGAAAACAGACAAAATGTAGTGATTTGGCAAGACTCTCATTTCCAGAGGCTGCAGTGATTGCTCCAAGTGCACGATACAAATAAAATAAATCAATGCAACAATAAAACGCTGGGCTGTTTTTTAAGCATTCTCAGATGACTCTGTTTTATAAGCTACTGGATCAGAGCTGCCATTCAGTCTCCATCTCTGTCAATCCGGCATCTTCCAACAATTGTAAACTCACTGCAGCAGTTGGGCTGACAGTCTAGTGTTTGTTCAGCCTGCATGGGGTTGGCATTCTGCAGCAACACCCTCCCCTTACATATGGCACGTCTTGAAAATGCAGACTGGGTTGAGAGGCAACTAGGAAATACTCAAGGGAGTAAATGTAGCTGAAAGTGTCGAATTTGGAGTGGAGGAAAGAGTCCTGAAAAAATAGCCGATCACCTCCCATTAATAATGAATCAGAGAGATGGGCTGCAGAGCTCCCTTTGAGGGGATTATTCACTTCTTCTCAGTGTCGAAGGTCCATGAAACTGAGAATTACTCCCTCAGAAGTCAGACACACTGCAGTTTCTGTGCGGGCTCGTATATTGACTTTCAACATTCATTCCCCTTTCTTTCAGATTGAGACATGAGTAAAACTTCCAGCTTACTGACCCTGAGAAGGTAACTTCAAGCATATTAATACCAAACAGGGTCTGTGAAACCAATCGTTTCCCAACTTCCGTGGGGGGGGGGGGGTATCTTTCAAATGAGATACTGAATGTCAGCTTACACCATTAATAAGCATAATCGAACAGTTTCCCTGTAAATTCCAGTTGATGAAACTATATAACTATAGTACTCCATGAATCCTTGCTCCTGCTGCTAGCTGCTGTAGGACCACATTTCAATATCATAATTAGAGTATATGATAAGTGTGGAAATAACAAGATGTGAGAGCATCATGAGCACAAAATGAAAACTTGCAATTTTTAGTACAGATTTCTATTAGTGCTTCAAATAGTTATTGGTTCTGATTAGAGAGCGGCGACTGTAATTCGTAAAACATCTCATTGGAGTTTTCTGCTATTAAATGAGCCTCTTCAAGGAGTTAAACAATCTCACATTCACTCTCCCTCTCTGTCTCCGTGCTGAAAATCAATATTCCTCAGCTGCGTACTCTAGCACCTTCAAATAAAGTTTAAGCTTTTGGGGAGCGGTAGGGGATCAAGAAAGTAGCAGAAGAAATAAACACATTTCATGCTTGGAAATGCATTCAAATTGCATTAGCAAATAAAAGAACGAAAAAGAAACTCAGAGTCAAGGAGTTGAACAATAAGTAGCTTATGTTTGGAATCAGGTTATCAAAAAGCCTGCTTTCCTGAAGCCTTGAAGAAAAAAACAAAGTTTTATCCCTCTGAAGGCACTGAGTTGTTGGGTGAGATAACCGTGGCTCGGTCTCTATTTCTGTTTGGGTTCAACCTATTAACATATTATTAGAATTTGTATTTATTTATATTTTTAACAACAGGGTAGCCCCCATGACATTCTGCACTTCATTTAAAGGGGGTCCTGAAGACTTAAATAATGCAGACTCATGACGGGACACACCCTTTTGCATTGCAACCTTAGGTTTGAAGAATATAGCTTGTAGATTATATGTATATATTTTTTTTTAAATAAACAATGCTGTGATACATGCTATAACATTTGGTAAATATTAAATTGTAGAAGACTTCATTGAGCAGCAATTTGTTTACACAGTAAAGCTGAGAAACATATTTAAATGTGGATATGACTTTATGAGTGAAGGGAATTCGGAGGACAGGAAATGACACCCATCACACGCTTATTAAATAAATATTTAAAATCGTAATACAATTATACATTTTAACGTTTATAAACCGAGCCCAGACGAAGTCCAGTCGAGCTTCTATTTCTGAGTGCATTAAGAGAAAAAAGAAAAAAATAACCTCAAAATCTTAATTTTATATATATTGTTATCAGTACTGAAACGATGTGCACATCCACAAACAGTCAATAGTACTACATTTAGCAATACTAAAAGAAACTTAAGAAATTCAACAACAAACGTGTTTGACCAGAAGTATATTTCTCAATGTCTTCAAAATTGTATTTCTAAACAACGGGTAATTTAGTCCTTGAGCAAATATTAATGTAATGCACAAATATGCTCTGGTATTGCCAATCAAATGAAAATTGTGTTTATTGAATGAAAGAGAGTTATTAATGAAAGAAAAACAAAATGCAATTAACTGTTTCCAGTCCACCGGTCTTTCATTACATTATTTCTTTACAAAACCATGCTTAACGACAAACAAACAAACCCACCATGCACTGAGCACAGATCTCCTGATTTTCTTTGTCTGCTTTTTCTGGTGGCTTGATTGACATTGTAATGGGCTCTTCTCAATTGCCTCAGGTCAAATTAGAATTTAATCAGTTTCTTTTGTTTTTTTCTCCAGGCAGATACATAAACATGAGCAGGCACTTAGAGATCTGTGAAGGCTTTATCTGGCCGCTTTCCAGCACCGCTCTTAATGACAGGCTGCTTAACTGTGTGCTGTCCCACGCATGATTGAATTTCAATGGGATCATTTACATCGATACCCGTGGACCAGTGAAAATGGAACAAGAGCTCAATTGGTAATTGTACAAATTACCTGATGACTTAAAAGTGATTACCTGGAGCCAGATCTACGTGGGCGACACTGCACACCTTGATTTCAGCTCCATGTTGTTTATCGCAGACGCTCTCTCATGACTGCAGTTAAAATGGATAGAAACCAGAGTGGTCCATGAAACCCATACATTTCTATATGTTGCCATGTTTATTATTAGCATACGTTTTTATCTGACGAAATTATGGGAGAAAGAAATGGAGGCGCCTAGAGTAACCTAGAGGATTTAAAATGACAAGCTAGTAACTCTTGAGAAAACACAGCCAAACTGTACCTTGCTGGCATGGTTACGAGCACTGATGTTCTGAGCCTTGACTGTGAGGTCAAAATTGTCCCCTTTGCATAGTGGTCAAGTCTCTGGTTTGTGGTGTGTGTGGTTGCATACCAGTTATCCTGTCTTCTTTCTCCACAGCTTTCTATATTATCAAGTAAACCAGAACTTGTGTTTTATTTTCTTGTCATTGAATATAGACTGCATTCAAATACCCTGAAATGCACTTAAAAAAACAAACATTTACAACTGAATTTACAAAAATTGTGCCTAACTATAATTAAAGCTGATTCATTTGGGTAATTATGATTACCAGACTGCTCAATCGTGTTTTTTAGTATTTTTTTTTTTTTTAAATACATGCTGCCAAAACTGGTCGACACGTTACAAGCCTTTTGCTTTTCTGTCCAGTGCGCCTCAGAGGAGATGATTTTGAAGAGAAGCTGGTTGTTGTGGACACAATGCTTGTTCAAAATAAGCCCAGCAGTGTTAGAAGGAGCCCCTTGCAGGACAGCATGAAAACAATGAGAGAAACAAGATGTATTTTTTCCCCAAAATAAAGGAAATCCAGAATAAGGGAATTGTCAAGATCTGGAACAGCGAATGTTCTGTTCACATAATGCATTACTCAATATAACTAAAGGAATTATCATTTGATATCTTTTGAGTCGTTCGCCAAACTACCATTCAAGCGCCCGAAAGAAGAAAGGTAATTCAGCTAACTGAAATGCACTGGGAAAGGTGGCCTGCTGACCCTAATTTGTAACCAAGTGAAAAAGTGCACAGCTCTTGAGGTCTTAGTAATGGGGGAGGGGGGAACCAATGAGTGGAGCAGTCCGTTGCTATGGAAATGTTATAGGAGCAATCAATAGTCTTTTCGAAAACAAGCGATTGAACACAAAACATACAAACCTTCTTAGATCTGGTACAGGCCCGCCAAGCATGCTGAGAGAAAAGCACCATAAATCAATAGCTATTATTGTTTTTGGTTAAAAGAGAAAGAAACACCCTTTATTCTATTCCCTCTGAGAACTGGAAACTTGAAGACTTCTACACAAGAGTTGCTGAATGAATTGACTGTTTATAAGTATGTCATTGGTGAATTAAAATGGAAAAGTGATCCAAAGTGAAGACGCACACAAGCTGCAAAACTGAAACTGGTATTATTGGCACAATACTAACAGTGAGTGCTAGGAAACCCATGGGTTGAATTCAAAACCTGCTCAAAGATCAGAACCCTGTATTTTGAAGTCAATATACATGCTTGATAAAGTACGTGGCACATAGTTATCTAAAACCAAATAAGTGATTATGCATGTCTCGCTACTCTGCATATCTGTGCTACTGTCCGTGAATTTCACTTTAAGACCAGCTATCTTACAGTATCGAAGATGTATTTAATTGATCCAAATGTTAGCCAAGTCAAGCAGACAAACATCTCAGATTAAGATTGGCTGAAACTTCTGTCTACTTCACTTAGTTTCCTATAGTTTTTACTAAAGAATTTGGATTGATGAATGATTTTTCAGACAGAAATAAGCTAAAGAGATCCATTGCTTGGTGCTTGATCCCAGTGGTGGTATTTATATCTGCCATTGTTTAGGTGAATTGAGTAATCCCCCCCTCTGTTTTAAAAGGACAGTACAGGGACGTGAAGTCCATTTAGAATCAGACACAAAACGAATCACAAAACAAAAGAGGGGCGATAGGAGAGCAAATCTGAAATAACATCAGAGTTCAACCTTTCTTTGTATCCAAGGTCTGTGTAATTGATGAAACATGCACTAATTTAATCAGAACTAATGTGGTTTCATTTCAAGAAAAGTCAGGACCCATCAAAACTCACACGACGCTAGACTGAAAATGAGGCTGCTTCAAAGGGTATCGAGAGCTTTTTTTTCTGCTTGTTTCCCCCTGATGAAACTAAATGAGAAATCGCTGAGGCATAATTGAAGTTGTGCTCATTGCTCGACAGACTTGCTTGGATTCGTGTGAAAGCCTGACTTGAGTTGCTTAATATAATGTTCACCGTGTCATTTGTCAGCTCATTAGAATGATTGCTCCATAGTGTGATCAGAGAGTCAAGTGAAGTCGTGCCATCAAAGACAATTCCTGTAAGCTCCTTCTTCAAACAATCTCGTATCACTGCTCTTATTTCCAGGAATCAATTATGAAAACCTACACATTTATTTATATTTATATATATATATATATATATATATATATATATATGTGTGTGTGTGTGTGTGTGTGTGTGTGTGTGTGTATATATATATATATATATATATATATACACACTGATTTGACGTTTTGAAAATCAGATTCAAAGCCCTGTACAACACGACGTATTCTTCATAGGTTAATTAAATCCTCAGTGACATCATCTTTAATAAAGTCACAGCCTCACTGAAAATCTCAGTGGATGAATCCAGATTAAAGAGATTATATAATAATCCAGATTATAAATGCATATGGCCAGAATTCTGAACTTGGAACCAAAGCTATGGCCATGGACCACTAATCTCCCACTCAAAGGAGATTAATTTCTAGCGACAAAAAAAAAAAAATATCAGGCCAGAACATGAAGGCTTTGAATATATTGTACTATCACAGAAATAGTGGACATTTGTGAATTAAGTTATAACTAGTAATTACACAACAACAATGATAAATACTGGTAGGTTTTTACTTGTTCAGCGGCAGATTGGATTGTGGGACTGCAGACTGAACCAGAGACACCACCAGTCCGATACTGGACCTTGAAGAGATACTGGAACTTTTACAAATTGGGAATGTAGCATTATTCATTGGATATCTACCATACAACCTTTTCTCAGGCTCCAAGTGCTATGACTACAGGCTAACAAGACTGAAAATCAATATACAGTACAGGGTACATCCTTCACCATGGGGTTAATATGAGCCACATGACAAGGCACATGTCAATACCTATTCAGCTTGCTCCAAATCACGTCAGGGGCATGCTATTGGTTTCAAATATGCTTATGGTGAAGATACCATCCCTTGAAAAGAGTCATGATTAGATTCCCTTTTTGCCACATGAGTGGTAGATTTAATAAAACAAATACATTATTTCTTTGTTCTTTGGCAAAATTCAACAAAAATGACAAAGATGTATGCTAATGTAGTAGCCTGTTTGGGGCCTGTCCGGGAATTTGAGTGAGTAGCACAATAAAACTGTGAAACAATGCAGGTCACAAAACCCAGTTTTTCTGTTGAATCCTCCCCATGTATACTGCGATCCTTCAAGGCATACAAAAATAAAAAGTATAGCTCAAAACCTTTTTCTCTCATCGGTGATTTTATGACAGCCCCTCAACACGTAACATGTTCCAAAAAAAACCACACGTGGGCCATTTCTTATTACTTGTAAAATGAATTATATTTGCAAAAAAAGCCGCTGCTTAGAAAAATTATTACATAAAAAAGAAATGCAATCCAATTTTTTTAAAAATGCTCCTCTCTCCCTCATTCTCTCTTTCTCTCTCATACGCACTCTCCAGGGAGAAACAGTGTTGTGATAAATATCATTCTCGACAGGAACAAGCACAATTGAAAAAGGAAGCTGGCTTGCATGATATAGCGAAGGTTGAGACTGTATGCCACCACCAACTATATTCATTGTTATGAATGTTTGAACACGGGCATGCTGCGTTACCATTAAACGTGGAGGAATTATGCTGGACCCCATCAATTCCAGGGGATGAGACTATGTAATAAATCTGTGCCTCCACAAATTTGTATAGTAAGGGTCTCCTCCTAATTATCAGCTGTGCTCAGAGCTGAGAGACAGTTGTTGCCATAAGAGCAGCTGCAAATAAAACACTCGAAATTACCTTCCTCGCCCGCTGGATCTGTGAGAACTAGAGACTGAGCAGTGGGACAGCGGAGCGTGCTTGTGTGTGTGTGTGTGTGTGTACGTGTGTGTGTGTGTATTTGTGTGTTTACCACTCTTTCATAGACCTTACCGATACCACATATTGCAATACCAAGCAATATTTCAGACTATACTTATTTATATTTAATATCTATAGTGCAGATGTATTATTCCTGCAAAATTCCTGTGGTATAGGAAATGTTTTATATCAAAAATACTAAATAAATCCATATTTGACAAAGTTTGTTTTTCACAGAGTTCAAAAACGCATTGGAAAAGTCCTCCAGGTTAGGTCTAGAATCTAAAATACTCAAAACAAATACATTCCATTCTGATCCCTCTTGTAGGGTTGAGCTTTGATGTGTCGTTTCCAAACTTTTATTCTGTTCACTGGAGTTCATATATCAGTGAGGAGAATATATGATATACGCAGATGAATCCTGAAACAATACTGAATCTGAGGTTTCTTCTGAACATTGTTGATCAGCTCAGAGAGACATGAAGCACCAATATTTCTTCTTTGAAAGGTTGGGTGGTTGTCGTCGTCGTTGCCCCCCCCCCCCCCAAACACCTCACTACAGTGCAGAAAGAAAAGAGCACAAGCAAACATTCACCAGGAGTCTTCTTTTGCAACCATATAATAGGTGTTAGAAACACACAGCTCCCCTGTCGCTTTCACAGCAATACATTTTATTTGACGCATTTGGAAATGTTCAATAGAATAAACCCTTGAGACACAACATCTCATTTACAGGAACGTCACAAAGGCTACAGTCCAGGACTTGCAGGCTGTATGATATCATGATAATAGGGTGAAATATTGTGCTCTCTAAAAAGAGTATGGCGAGCTTCCCTATACATTATATGGACAGTATTATTTTGTGGTTTCAATCTACTGATTTTCTACTGAAACGGCCACACTCGTTTCACTTGTAAAGCTGGACTCAAACTTAGTATATCACGTTTTACATTATAAAACACAGCTAGTACATTAACTCAGTGCCTTAGTTACCTGTTGACCTTTGAAAAAGTTTAGTGTGCGTGACTGTGCTCTACCCCATGAACACGCCAGTCAGTTGAGTCTATTATTTTGCTCCAGTTCCTTGCTCTCCAAGAGGCTCAGTTACTCAGTGCAAGCCCTGCTAGACTTCCTATTTTAAGCAGAACTCCAGCTGCAAGCCACCTCACAATCCAAGTGAAATTAGTTCTCATTAGTCTCATCCAGACTGCCGATGGATAAATGATTACAGCAGGGACACGAATGCAGGTGTTGCCAGTAGATTTTAAGAGCACACTGGGTATCATTTTAGCTTCAGCGCTGGAAAGCCAGAAGAACAACTGCAAAGGCTGGCCTGGTCCTGCATGTTCTGAATGCAAACAGATGACGTGATTATAATGCAACGATCTACCTGCCTTGGGGGGCTCATATTATGCAACTCGGCTTGAATTATTCAGAGCAAATAAACAGATGTTGATAAAAAAAAGAAAGAAAGACATTTGATATTTGCACAGCAGCGTAGCCTGTTTTTAATATCGCTATACCTTCCAGGGTGACCCAAAGCACTGTGCTTTATTAAGCAGCCATTAGGGAAAGGCAGAAGAAAAAAACAAAACACAATTTCACAACTTAGTGAAACGCCCTAGTCGCCTTGGATAAAAGTGTCTGCTAAATAAACAAATTATAATAACAGAGTCTGAAGAGTCAGAAGGAGCAAGTCCATATTGCCTACTCCATGATGCATTGTAAAACGTAATGGATTACCGTAAAGCACCTTCAAATGAGTTAGAGTAGCTAAAATATATTCTTATTCAAAGCAAATGCACAGTAAACATTTGTGGCATGAACAAGATGTGTGATGAAAAACCATCGCTGCATCTTGTTCATGACAAAAACACCGTAACTCCACCTACATGTCTGTCTTCAATTGCCTCGTTGCAAAAATGTCATGCTAATAAATGAACAGCCTCAAAAAGTGTGAGAAAATGTGAGCTATGGAAAAGTTCTCACTTCTTTTCAAAGTGATTTAGGCAGTCTTCTGAAAAGCAATCCCTTAATTGGGTACAAATGGAAATCTGTTTCTGAATCTAACAGCAAACAGGTGCAAAAAAAAAGTTATTAAAAATAAAATAGCATGCATTTGTTTATTACATTTCTAGAAACCTCAACTTCCATTATATTTGGGTGGGATAACCCTGTGTCCTAGGTTTCTTAGATTTAAGTAATGACAAGGTCATGAGAAATAGCATCAAATTCCAATTAAAAATAAAAAAAACCTAAACCCAATTTCTTATGCAGTTTTGTAGTCTGGTGCCCCTGAAATCCATTATAAAAATAACGCGAGTGAATATACTCTGCATATTTAGTTGGGGACAGACAAAAACTCTTCAACTTCAGGTTGACCTTTGGTGATTTTTTTCTTTTCTTTTGGAGCTGAAGATTCGTTTATAAATAAGGAGCGTGTGTATGCAAGTCATGTCGGGTTCAGCAAATCCAACCCAGAGAAGACCCAGGTAGCATCACCGCTAGTGCGGCCATTGCTTTAATCATCAGCCTCATCCACAGAGAATTAATAAAAGCGTTCGCCTTGTCTATGTTGAGAGCGGTGTTTCTTTTATGTTGTGTCTTAAGCAGGAAATTGAAATGTCCCCAGTGAAGTGTGAAATATGCATGATGGCTGAGATCTGTTTCAGATAAGGCAGCGATAATAAAATCCTGCAGAAAAAGAAGATTACACATTATTAGGCCTGATGGAATTTGTTCCTAATGTCCTTTCAATTTAAAAATGTTTTACATCTGTTGTTGGCCATTGTCATAACAGAACAGATGGAGAAGAAAATATGCATTTTATAATGTGATTTAAGATCGGGAAGGTGATACACACCCATTAGATTCTTTCTACATGTACCCTAATGTGTAAATATTTGTGCACGATATAACCCTTGCCCTTTTCTGACACAATTGTGTACTTACATACACTGTGCAAAAACATTTACACATTGATGCATAATAACATTGTACTTATATGTAAGTACATATGTATTTACTAAGTAACTACTATGTAAATACATAGTAATTAGAGACACAATGTAAAGTGTTACCAATATTTCAATAAACTAATAAGAACCACTTAGAATTATTGCTACAGTATGTAAGGCAACAGTAAATACATCTAAGAAAATGGAATTTGGAGCTACTTTTTAAGGCTGCAATTATTCCAACCATTTGTTCGGGGGCCTTAAGCCGGGATGCGATTCAGCAACCCTACAGCAGGAGAGCAGCCACTCAGCTGTACTAACGGGCTGGACTCCCGGGGAGGAGTGGACAGATACACTGTGCAGTATAGCTGCCCTTCCTTGCACTCACACAGTGCAACTGGGGACCATCGCTAAGTCCGAAAAGCCATTTCATGGTCCAGGCCCCGAGATTGAATTAGTGCTGTGTATTTGATGCCAAGCCAGCCATTACAGCGTCTTGGGCCACTGAACAGCTTTCACGTGCGGTGGAGTTAGTCACACAGACTTTATTCTTGGATTCTCATTGTCCCTCTCAGAGCCTCATTTGATAATCAGAAAGGCTTTCTTTGGACACTGAAAACAGGAATTAAGTGGTACTGTCTAGAACTGAAAAAAGACTGGAAACTCCAGAATCTCTTACGTTATCCTCTTGTGCAGTTTGGGCTCCAGCTGCTGTTGTGTTTATAAAAAGATACACACAGAGGTATTCAGTTGTTCTAAATCACAAAATGGATATTTTACTCAGGAACTGCTATAAAATAAAGATAAAACAGTGGTATGTTTCTATGCACAGGATGACATCTGTACACAGGATATTGGTGACTGGTTGATTCCCTAGATGTCATTTGAAATGCAGGTACAATTTGGTCATGTCATTTCAGCATACGAGACTTTTATGTAAAGATAACCTCCATGTTAAATACTCATCCCTGTCTGCTGCTAGCAGACACACACAGAAGAAAAATGTTCATTAGAGACCCCAGCCTGGATCGCAACCCACTTACAACCCCATTGAACATGTCTGGGATGAAGAAGAAAGGAAACAAGTGCAAAACCAGGCAGAGTTGGTAAAAGCAGTGAACGAGCTGCAGAATAATAATATACCACAAAGACTGCTTCTGGGTACTGAGGATATCAAAAGCAAGACTTGGCTTATGGTCTCATCTAGCAATGTGGCAAGCCTACCTTCCCTCAAAGAGCTGTTTAATGGAGTGTAAGAGATACATTAACCTGAGATCTCATGTATAAAATATTAACCAGAGTAAATGCACCCTGTTTACCATGCTTTTCCCATGTTTATAAGTTATTTACTGTTGTCTGCAACATTCTGTGCATTTTCCATTACCACGCTGTACCGCTGTAAACTTTCAAAGGAGTTAGACGACTATTCAAAAGAAACAGCTTTGAAATCAGCAAAAAAAACAAAAAAATCCATAAAAGTTAAGCAGATGAGCCCAGCTGGTGGAGACTGCTGTGCGGGTGTTGTATGCGGTATCGACCAGGTGAAGATTTATGTAGTTGTCACGCACAGAGAAACTAAGACGGCACTGCTTTATCCGGCTCTGGTCACATCTCCCTCTTCCCAATCATTACCCTCCTTCACCTGCTGGTCCTCCACTCCGGCGACTGGACTGGGGAGAAATCTGAAATCAATTCGTCAAAATCAAAACCTGGTATCTAATTACAGTCCTGTTGACCAATGACAGAGATGCATGTGACCTAATGTACAAGATGGGTAACGGTGGTTATACAATCTGTTATATTTGAAAAAATTGCGTATCCCAATTTCAACTTTACAAAAATAAAACAGGACGCGACGCCACTGTTTGTTTCTAAAAAAAAAAAAAAAAAAAAGAGAATACACAAGAAATCCGGCAGCACCTTACTGGGGGGTAGTTTGTTGTTATTATATATTGTATAGGACATTTTCAGTGGGTATTAGAAAAGCAACGTGTTTCAGAGCCCTGGTTAACTGCAGCAGTTATGAAAGGAAAGCTTTCTTCTCGTGCCACGTGTGTGCTCGGGAAAAAGGACACTACATCAGTGTAAACCGCACCCCAGAAAAGCACAGTAAAGTACATCTGGAAATGTACAGGAACATGTCGAGACTGAGCCAGTGAGGCTCAATGGTTCAGTAATGGGTTATGAGGCCATTTGGTTCTTGGCCACTGGTTCAATATTCTCAAGGTGCTGGGGTGTGAAATCCATTATGACTTGTTAGCTGCCTAGAGCTCTGTGTGAAATGTGCTCCAGAGGTCCCAGTTCAATTGTCAGTCAACAATGGCAAGGGGGAGAGCAGGACTGTTGAGGTATATCAGCCAAGCTTTTAGGCTTTTACGCTACTCTAAGTTATCTACCATTAACTGTTTGCTTAGCCTGTATTATCAGGGGGGTCATTTATTTGTATCTGTGAGCTGTTATGAATCAAACGACCAGCAGGGGGAATTGCCGTACATACTTTAACAACTTTTATTGTTGTTGTTGTTGTTGTTATTTTTAAGCTACTGTAGTTGCAGAACAGTGATCCAAACGTTTGTTTTTTGTTGTTGTTGTTGTTTGTTTGTTTGTTTTTTTTTGTTTCAATGAGGACATTTGTTTTATAAAACATTCAGCTGGCATGTTCCTGGCTTAAAATTTTATCGTACTACTTCTGGTCTATACAGCGGCAAGACTCGATGAGGCATGACCTGGACAGGGTAACTTTGATGTTATTGAAGATAATAAAATAACAAAAACAACACACTGAGAAAATGATGATGACAATTATTCTGACAGCTTAGATGACCTGCTGCAAACTGGTGTTAAAGGTTAATTAAACTAATACATACCAGTTGAAAAATCTCTAAAACTATTTATAAGGCAAGGATCTGGTGCAGCCAGTGTGTTACATAGCAATACACTGCATTAGAGAGGCAGAAGCAAGTCTGCACAAATCTTCAGCTTGAGACCAAGAGGAGAAAGGTTAATTGCTAGATTGAATAAAAAGTAAAAAAAGGTATCATACTAAACTAAAACACTTTAATTACATTGGTGCTCATTATTTTATAAAAAGGGTTTTATGGGGACCCTGTGTGGCTCACCTGGTAAAGGCAACGACCTCACCAGCTATACCACCACAATGGATTGAGAACAAATATTGCACACTGGAACTGACACCAACGGAGTGCCAGTCTGTTCAAACCACAACACCACATGCCAGAATATACACTGCGGTACCTTTCTAACAGTTTACACCACTGTAGCTGCTCTTGCGTCCCTTTGTATTGCTCACAGTAGTATTATGATCACAGGCACCCAGACAGGTATCCTTTGTTGTTCTTGCTGCTGTTGACCTTGCATTGCAATGTTTTTCTTTCAGGATGCTTGCCATGCATTCACCGGGTTCATGGAGTCTGTTTTTAACATGCTTGCTATCTGTATGCACAGCACGCTCCGACAGCTTGAGAAACCCTTTGTAGGCTTGTCAGAGCTCGCTCTGTGCGCAGGACGCACGTCACCAGGATGTGGCTCTGGTGTGCTTGATGGCAGCTGGCAGCTTATTGGATATCCAGCATGCTAACATATCATCTTGTCACAGCTAGTCTGGTCAGCACTGGGATGAGAGACCTTCAATGAATGCCAGGTTCTGCTGCATTGTATGAAGTGGTGGCTCACTAGCACTGTCAGCTGATGTTTAACTGACACTGCAAAACCAAAGAACTACATTTCCCAGCAACCTTTGCATCACCGTGTTTCTTCAGAGTCATAATTATGCAAAGGAGATATAATGGAGGCGGTCATGCATACAGTACACAAGTCACATGTCATTGAGCTGATAAACTGCTCTTCCAATTGTCATAAAACTTAAAATAAACTTAAATATTTGGCAGGAGTTATTGAAAATATCCAATTCTGGTGATGTATGGGCATGTTAACCTGCAGAGAGTATAAACATTCAGCAGCACTGGCTTTCTTTAGAACCTGCCCAGTCCTCCCAGTCCGTCTCCCCACACTATCACCTGGTGCACCAAGTGCATTGACTTCTCCATTGGAGGCGTAGTAACTCAGCGTATGATGTCTGCTCCCAATGTGAATTGCAGGGTCAGATTGTGTTAGCGGGGTTGCGCAGGGTTTTATATTTAAAACAATAAATAAATACAAGGAAACTCAGCACAGCATCTTCATCTAGCTAATTGCAGCAACAGGAACAAATTGAGGCACTAAGGTTCAGTTAAACAGGTAGTACTCTTAAAGGACAAGACAAGAAAAATGACTGTTTTCACACAACTGGTAGTATCTAGCTTATGGTTTTTTTTGTTATTTATTTATTTAAAAAAATATTTAAATTGGATAGTTCCACTGAAATGCAAATAATGTATAGTTAGTGGTATGGCACTACTAAGGCAACCCAATCATTTTGAACTGAGAGGCAATGTTAGCACAAGGACAGCAACAGCAGTATCAAAATGGATCAATCTGGTTTTCCATTGTGATACCCAGTGCTTTAGTGCAACCTGTGCTCCAAATCCATCATGTTGCCATCGCTGTGAATGCTGTTCAAGTCATGTGTTCTGATGGACTTTGCATCCACAGCACAGTGATCCCTATACTGTACATTAGCCTCATGCTGGGGAACTGGTTGTGGAGGTTTCAGATTATCAGCAAAGCCTGACCTCACATGCACTCCAAGCTGCAGCCCTGGGAAATGGCAGTATTGTTCACCGAAAGGGGTGTTTCACCCTGAGAGTGATTGTGTGAAATGATCCTTTCATGTGATCTTAATAACTGTTGGCATCCCAGTGTACAAGACAAGGAAATATTGCCCACACCGAGTGTGGTACGATGTATGGGCAGCTTCTGGCCTCTTAGGAATGGTGTTAGCAAGTCTGTGTGTGTGTGTGTGTGCATGCATGTGGGTGGGTGGGTGTAATGTATGTGCGTTTGTCACATGTGCAAGTGTCCTATTAGTGGCTCACACTGCAATAGAAAGCATGGGAAGTGTTCATTTTCCTTTCTCTTTAATTATTTTATTTATTGAGGGTAAAACATCACATTGCCCCCTCCCCTCTCCTCCAAGATTGGTCTTGGCAAGAAAGCAGCATAAAAAAAAAAGACACACACAACAGAAAACCCTTCCCTCCAACACATTAATAAAACAGCCAATGAAACCTGACGGGACTCTTGCGTGTTTTATGAGGTTCTGTTTACCACGGCTGCAGCAGATGTCGTGCCTCAGCGTCAGTGACAGTTCCTTGCAGTTTAATTGTTGTTCGGCCTGCATGGGTTCTGTATACAGGGAATAAGCCTCAATACATAAGCTTTCTGTTACACGCACCATGGCTTTATTTTTAATAGGGCAGAGGCTGGTGTTTGATACTCAAAAGCGTTACTACACCTTTACTTACTACGCCTTTCTCAGCTCTTCAGTGCCATCTAGGGACATTACACAGCCATTATATCACTTTGCTGAAGAATGGAACAGCTTTCTTCATGGTAACTGCAAATCTACTTTTTATTCATAAAACTGACCATGTCATTCAGTTTCATCTCAATTTCACTTCAGCTTTAAGATCTTTGCAACAATCAAACACATCACGAAACGTTTACCATGGTACATGTACATGATATTTTATTCTACCGTTGCACAGTAGTTTCCCTATATTGCCAAGGATTTATCAAGCTTTCACTAAGCTTTACTGCACTTTTACAAAGGGATTGTGTGTTGAATGTGCTAGATGAGTTGTAATTCAGTAATTCGCCCCCTTATTTCCAGGGAAGTGCAGATTTCAATTCACTAAGCCTCCCGCTGGCTGTTCTCATTTCATTACGCACAAGGACTTTGTTCAATCTGTCCCTGTGGTGGGATGTTTTCATTGCTCAACACCTGCTTCAAAAAAGAAAGTACTAAAAGAGCCCTGATACACTCTTAATTGCCAGGCAAGAAGACTCCAGATGTTCAGTATCTTTATTATCCAAGCGACTTTCTGCCAAACGACTATAATGAGGGACTTAACTCCCTCACTGCTGGACTACTAGAGAACTGTGAAAGAAAGGCAGACACCAGGGGATCTTACCTGGTGGCAATAACAGCAGAGGCAGGGCAGGTGTAGTAATTATGGGGATGGCTGAATTACAGCACCAGGTCATGGATCATGCTGTTTACTGCATATAACAATTTAAGGGAAAATAAAGTTTAAACCTGATTTAAACAGCTGTATTCTAAGAAAAATAAGGAATGGTGGTTAGCTGTTAAATACGTGCTGTACAGCCTCGCCACCTTGCAATGCTATAAACTCTATAACCCTGCTATACTTGCAGCAGCGGGAGGTTATAGGAGTCAGTTGAGGCTTAGCTAGGGATACTCAACAAAAATGGAAACAAAGTAAGGTTTGTGGGTTTGGGTTTTTTTTTTGTTAAATGGCTGTGTTTGTTTTACAAATAAAAATACAGAAACCGTCTGATATTTTAAATATTGGCATATTAAATGAGAATGTATTTTACGTTCTGTGCAAGGCATTCCGATTTTATGTTTAACAAATTGAATCAAATACCACCACTGGTCACTGAATCGTTTTTAGTGCCTTTACACAGATTGAATCAAAACCATGCTTTTCTGGTTCACTCATTTTAAGCTCTGAATGTAAACATGGTCAAACTCTTTTACCTGTAACAATAACGTTTACAATTGTCACTTACCTATACTCACACTTGAGTTGTACTGAATTGTGGACTTAGTGGAAAGACGGCCAACTGATATTTAACCCTGAGTGTTCCCATAGAACACAATGGCAAAGTTACATATTCTTCATTATGTTTTAAATGAAACACAAAGTCATTATTTTGTTGTGTAAAAACATTTTACCTGAGTTTGCTTTTATATTTTTGCTTACCAAAACAGATTAAAAGTCAAAGAAAAAATGGTTCATTTCAAAGCATCATATAAGACATGCAGATACCTACGTCTCTTGTATTTGAGCAGACACCTTGGCATGTGAGTAATAATTATTATAGTTGTACGTAGTCCTGCACGAGTCATGGAGCTGCAATCTAGTGAATTCCAATTAATTTAGGCTGCATTGTCTTCAGAATTCAGGAGCACGACAGCAGCCATATTTAATTACTTCCCTCCCTACACACCCTGTCACATGCAAAGCTTTGCATCCGTACTTCTCATAACTTGGATGAATGCTCATTGGTTGGGGCTGACAAATATGTAGGTCGCACTTGTCAAGAAGAAAATGAGACCAATGTGGAAATCATGAATAGGTGTTGCACCTGCAGTCAAACAGGTATAAAACACCAGAGCTCCATAGACATGAGAAATGCATTCATCCTGCTGGTTAAAAAGAAGATTTGTGGGGTTGGGATTAATGGTGATCATTGTGTCCTCCCTGTCAGCATTGGCAATGTTGGCGGAGGTGATCGAGACAACGTTTTGAGGGTAGGGAGAGGTCAGGGAGGGTTTGTCCAGTCTGTCAATTCTTTATCAATAATACATGTTCAGCTGCTCACTCACTACAGTATGAAGAAGCCCGGCGCTCTTCTCCCTCACACTGTGCACAGACCTGAGATCTGTTTGCAGGATTCATCCTCAAGTTTAGCTACATGCATATGTCAGATGTTTAAATTTGAAGGACATTTGCAATTTGCAACATTTAATGAAGTTCAATATGAGGAGAAGACACGGTTTAATGGTTGTTTTTATGGCATGTAGAGATTTAAAAGAAGTCCTAATTTCCAAGTGCAGTTAGCTCTATGGTATTATTATTATTATTTGTTATTATTTTACAATAGAGCATGGAAAGAGCTCATTGGTCATGGTGGTCCGAGCTAGGAGATCCCAGCCATGGTTTTTGAAGGGCTTGGAGTACAATTAAATAATAAACTACAGGAGGACCTGGATGGAGTTTAATTGGTTCACATGAATAGTTTAAGGTGTTGTTGTTGGAACAAGGTCTGTAATTGGCTCGGCCACCCCTAAGGATTCAAGAGGGATTATGTGTATGAGTTTATGACTCAGTCTTGATCCCTCTCTGCTATGCAGGTCACAACTCTGCTACAGGAAGGCTGCTGTATACAGTAGCTGGAGATTTATTTCCCAATCAGTTCTTATCGGGCCAGTCTATCTTTGCTCTCAATTCCACTTTTTCAATCTGAGCCCAACAACATTTTTTAAGTTAATTACACAGGGCTCCACAGCTAGGTGCCACATCTCATTTCAAGGATGACCGCGTCAGTGCCTAGTTCAGGACCGTGGAAGGAGGAGGAGGAGAAGGGGTTGTACCCACACAAGGTACTTCTTTGGCTGGGAATAGAAGTGAATGATCTTTTGCAGCTGGGTTGAAGGTAGGGCGCTCTGTGGGGGTGATCCAATGGGTAGAGCCGCAGTGGACACGTTTGTCTGAAATTCGACAGCCTTGAACAAGCACTTTAGAGCTGGCGCAACGTCTTCAAGCTTTTGCAGCTGTTCAGGAAAAAAGGCTTGCATGGAGTTTGCACGTCAAATTAAAACCTGAACAGCTCGACTACTTTTTCTTCTGCATCCTGGAGACATACTTGAGCCGGTAAATGCATGTCAAGACCACTGAAGGATTTCACACAATCAGTTTAGTTGAGCCATCAGAAACAACACTGCTGCATTTAAAAAGGTTCTTTAATGCCAACCCCACACCCACCCCTCTTTGTTCCTCTCTGCCAGATCACTAGGTCAAGCGCAGTGGTGGCCCTAGTGACTCACCTCCGTAACATTTTAAATCACTCTGCAGTTTTGACCGGTACACGTCTGACGATGAACAACAAAAGGAAGCTCATTAATATTTCACACTGCTCTTAATATTTAACCATCTTCCTTGTGTGTCAGAATGGTATATAAATTAAAGCCGGCATAAAGATTTGTCATATTTATATTTAATGGATGTTACTAATTAGCCTGCATCGTTATGATCTCCAGCTGGAGAAGCATTTTCATATAACTCCAGTTTTGTCACGGATAACCAAACAAGGTGTGATAATGTTCTTCACTTGTCTCTCTGCAGTACATTTGCAATGAGTCAAACAGAGGAGATGTCAGATGGATTTGCTGTCAAATGTGTTATTATTAATGAACGGAAGTGCCAAGGAAACAAGCGCTTTAGTAACATGCATCCCCCGTCCACAGCTGTCCAAATTAGAGCTGTCAGTATGAAGCAATTACATCAACAGTATGCACAGAGCAGCACAGAATAAGAAATAGCAATGGATGGTTGAGTTGGATAAGTAGTAGTTAAGACCTAGATAACATTAGATAAGGAGGCTTGGTGGTCCAGTGGTTAAAGAAAATGACTTGATACAAGGAGGTCCCCTGTTCTCAGCCACTGACTCGCTGTGTGTGACCCTGAGTAAGTCACTCAACCTCCTTGTGTGCTGTCCTTTTGATGAAGTGTAAAACAAAATGCTATTGCAAGTGACTCTGCAGCAGCAGTTGTGATGCACTGTTCACACCTTAGTCTCTGCAACTCGCTTTGGATACAAGCATCTGCTAAACAACTAATTAATAAGCAAATAGGGCGTTAGTATCATGGTGAAAGTATTTTAAAATGAGTTAACAGTATGTGAGAATTGTACAAAAAGGATTGTTTCAAACAAACAACACAGCAGATGCATGAAACTTGACCTCACCCTACCTGGAGCCTAACACTTTCCTATTGGAGTAACTATCAAACATTATCAACACTGATTGGGGCATCATATACTCCTTATAATATAAACGACTCCTTTAAATGTATAGCATAAATCCGTCATTCTGAACTCACCTGGTAAAGGCACAGCCATGCCGTCAGGGGGTGGAGATTTGTGTCCTGCCTGTATGTAAGTTGTGGGTCATTGCTGGGTATCCCATAGGAAGCATCAGAGTGGCTCTGCTTCTCACCTCTCTACAGCAGAACCTTGTGGACAGGTGTCTGATGAGATCAAAGAGGACACCTGCAGGGTCGGGCTTCATCCTCCAGGGGCTTGTAGCTTACTGACATTTCCGGCAGAGCTCCTGGGTAGGAAGAGGCTACTGGCTTGGTCATGGGATCGGAGGACGCCCACTGATCTTCTGTTCCACTGTTGCGGGTGAGGGAACATAACTGGGTGCTCTAAATCGAAACAGGGGGTGGATAAAAAAAATTGGACAAACTACATTTCTAAAGGAAAGTGGGTGTTCCTTTGCGTTCAACGGTAACCCAACTTTTGACTGGGACAGATATAGGTTTGGTATAATAACACACAGTGCTGTGGACAGTCAAGGGAGTGGCATCACTGCATTCTCAGCGTTCACTCAGAGCCTGGGTTACCAAGGTAAATCTCAATGAATTACATGCTCCAATGTGTCTCCTGTGCAGGCCTGGCCTGATCTCATATTAAGGGAAGTGATGGAGTCTTGCCAGAAAAGTGTCCGGGGTATGCAAACCACTGAGGCAGACAGAAAGGGCCTTTTGACTCTATCATCCCAGGCTTGTTATCTTCCCAGCAAAGTGGATAAACAGCCCTGCCTGGATAAAGAAGATGCCACATGTTTGCACACTGAATTGAAGATTACTGTTTGTTAGCATTACAATGACTGGTTTCTCAACAGCCA
This sequence comes from Polyodon spathula, assembly GCF_017654505.1. Taxonomy (NCBI): domain Eukaryota; kingdom Metazoa; phylum Chordata; class Actinopteri; order Acipenseriformes; family Polyodontidae; genus Polyodon; species Polyodon spathula. The sequence continues at coordinate 5,514,725 of NC_054560.1, forward strand.
TATCAGGCTCTGTAAGGTTGTTGTGACAGGTGTTCTGAAAGCCTCTGTCTTTTAGTCCCATGTCTCTGCCTCCACTCCTTTGAACTAAATGAGTTAGGCAGTATTGTCAGACCCTTGACAGTAGCCAAAACCTTTGTCGACTTGACTTTCTTATAAGGTTCAACTGGTTTTGTTTGTAAATATTCTCAGTATTTATTGTATATTAAGCAGTAAGCAACTTCAAATTTCTTTACGTTTCCCTTACTGTTGAATGGCCTTTGCACTCACTAGGGGTAGTTATGGGCTATGTTGAACTTATGTTGAGTTCTTTGAACTTGTTTGAAGCTTGTCTGGGGAATTGAGAAAGTCGAGTTTAGAGAAAATGAACCACTCAGCATGGCTACAGACATCAAGAAACAATAAGAAATGAAAATTACATTTGAACCTACTTACTCTTTACCATGCAACAGACATGCACTGACAATTGCAAAATGCTCTGAACTGAATCTCGTAAAGGGTGCTACAGTATAGTCTCATTATGGGACCTGCGGTTGGTCTCTTATCTACAAGACTTTATTTTGTTCTCCTTCATGTGTCTCTCCGCTGTACTGGAGATCCAGCGCCTCATCAGAACAGCAGAGCCTGTGACTTTGGGGCACCTTTTCTCCTTGCTGGCTCCCAGCTCGCCCTTTGAGGTGTAATGTCACAGAAATGAAATGTATTTCCCCGCCAGCGCAGAGGGAAGGTGCTGTCCAGATGTCGCCCTTCTCGCACGGCACTGCACAGGCGATTAAATCCTGCTTGTTGTAATTAAGCTTGACACAATTAGCTGTTATGTGAGCACTCATCCGGTTTATGTTGCAATATCTTTGAATGTTCAGCCTGCCACACAAGACTGTCACTTTCTGCAGGGATTTTCATTACTGATGCCGGCTCCCCTTGTCACTCTTGTAAGTTATAAAATTGCACTGCAGCTTCGAGGCGGAGAAAAAGGGAAACAACATTTGACGTCTCGGGCAATAACAAGAGCAATTAAATAAACAGCAAGATGGAGTTGTTGCTGTAAACGGCAGAGCAGAAACATGTTTTAATCTGAGTCATAAATACCAGCTCTTCTGCATTCAAAGTTTTTCAATTCTTAGCAAAGCTGCACTGACGGAAAACACCCTTGAATGCAGGAGTAAATATTTAGTTTTACTGCAGTTACGCTAGCACGATGAATCTTATAAGATATCACACAGTGTTCTTCGTTTGTGCTCAGTGTGTCTGTGTTTAATTAAGAATCAGTTAACAACACTGCGGCTCAAATTAGAAACTTCAGCCTTACTGTCAATTTGGGACAGAGTTTCATTACAGGAGGAGTAGCTGTTATTTGCTTCACGATTACATTATTTATATTACAACCCCAACTAGCCATCATCCCTAGTGATGCACAGCTAAATGAATAAATACAGCAGCTGTGCATTAAACCGGCTGGAGAGGTTTTAAAAACAGTGTCGAAATTGTTATCAAGATTTTGAGAAAGTATTATCCAATGTATTCAAGAGCAGTTCACATTTACACATGCAAGGTACGTTTCAAGAAGAAATGCATTCTAACAGAGTATATGTGATTCGCTATATTGGACTTACATTTTCGTGATACACTCCATTATATGAAGATATAATGAAGATACTTTCTGACACATGCATATATATATATATTATATATATATATATATATCTATATATATAGACTGTGTTCACCTGTGTGTGTGTGTGTGTGTGTGTTGTGTATGTGTGTATATATATATATATATATATATATATATATATATATATTATATATATATATATTGATATACCACACATACATGTGTGTATTTCATAATAAGACCATTGACTAATCAAGATTAATTTTTAATTAAGGACACGCGGTTACAGATATTACGGTATACGACCAGTCTTCAGAGTACTTATCGACAATGAAATGAGTGACGTCACTGCACCAAATATACAGCAGTGCAGGGGTTATTTCAAGGCTGGTTACTGCAGTAAATTCGGTTTGTATTGAAACTGACAAGAAAGCGAAACTTAAAGGTCACAAGGCAGAGGACCAGCACCTAATTCAATATCCTGGGTGCTTGGAAACAGGTTGTCACCAGAATATTACAGAAAAAAAAAAACTCATCTTAAGTCTGCCTTGTATTTGTCAGGGTTCAGGCAGTAATTTTTGATGATTTAACTTCGAGAGAGGACCAAAACGAAGCCCGTTTTGTGCTGAATAACCAATATTGAGCACGACAGTATGAAATGTTGCTTTGTTTTTTTGTTTTTTAAATCAAAATCCAGCATTCTTTCAGATTCTGATACCAAACATTTGATGTGTGTCTTCAGTTCAGTGCAGTTCATTTGTTATTTACTTACTTAACCCTCAGCAGAAGATACATATCATTATTTTCATGCGTGACTCTGTAAGTTACAGTATTAAAGGAAAATAATTCACACACAGAAGGTTTTTGTTTTGTTTTTTTTCTGTCACAATATTAACTTGCCAGTGATTGCACACTTCAATTGTACCTTCTTTCCTTTGATGTCCTTCCACAACGAAATCTTTATAGTCACGGGTATATTATTCCGGAGTTTCTGTGTGTTTAACATTTATTTTTTACATTTCGCCACAATTTCCAATTCCGTTTTGAATTCCACGAGGATGTAAATACTGCCTATCGAACTGTAATATAGCTTCAGGTCACTGTAATCTCACTTTAAATCTTGCAAGCGTTTTACCAAACTCCAATAGAAATGTAGGAATGTGCTTCCCACTCGGTAAAGTAGTCAGAACAAATCAACTCGAGATACAAGTCAGGAAAGCAGGACATTCCCCCAACTGCAATGGGCGGGGTTTTTTTTTTTGGGGGGGGGGGGGGGGGGGGGGGGGGGGGGGGGATTGTAGTTTACTGTATTTAAAATAATAATAATAATAATAATAATAATACGTGGAAAGGCCTCAAATGAACGAATGACGTAACCATTTGGTGTTTTTCAGGTGTTTATGGGAGATTGTACCCACGAGTTGTTGTCTGAAAGCAAGCCCTGTGTGTTCATAATTGGAACAGGAGTGTTAATAAGGCGCTGATGCCGCAACGCGTTTGTTTGTTATGTTTCTGCCATTATTATTTTTTTCTTTAATTTAAAAAATAATAAAACACACACACACACATATATATTAAGGAGTGCTGACTTATTTCTACATTTTTACGTTCTTTTTTTGAGTTTCAGGTCCCACAGAGAGGTCATTAAGGTTTCAGCTGAGCGTGTTTCTTTGCGAACTGTGTGTTAATAAGACTCCATGGCTTTTAAGAGCCTTGCTTTTTTGTTGTGAACAGTATAGTATGTACGACTTCAAAGGTCACTCTGAGAGGATTATTATTAGTATTTTTTAAAGCGAGTATTTTCAGGCATCTTAATAATGTACAGTAACAGAAATAGCTTTAGTTTATAATTTGCATCTTGGCATGGATGCTGGAATTCTCATTTACTAGTGGCAAATTCTATGAGGTTAAATTTGCAATGCAATACGATTTTAAATGCAAATGCTATACATTACGGGAAATCAAATGCCTCAGTGCTCCAAGGAAAGCCTTGTAAATGAAATGCTGTCTTGTGTCAATTGAATTCAACCTTTAATAGAACAACCAATTCAATTGAAATCAGCTACAGTTTTAGAAAAGCTGGATATTCAACCCTTAAACGAAAGCGTTAAAACAAGATTGTTTGTATGTTCATGCTTGTCAGTGGTTTGGGCAGAGGGAATGGGATTGCATTAGCCGCGTACCTGCAGTTATATCAATTCCAGCAGCCTTGCAGCAGGGTCCTGTTAGCTTCAATGAGCTAAACGGGTGCAAATCACAAGGAGGGTGGTGTTTAAATTGCCCTGCTGTGCGACGATTCCCACACAAGCCTTATCTCTCTGGCCAGGGAAGCTTTGCTTTACAACCTGCAATGCTGCAGTCTGACAGGAAACCATGCCTCCTCTGCCACTGGTGCTGTAATGTGAGAGCAAAGACAGCCCAACTTTCAGCAAGCCCTTTCCCCAGATTCTTACAAAAACCCTGGCATCTTACTCAGAGAGGACGCTTTGGTGGTGACGTCATGACAAAAGCGTTGTCACTGGTCCATTCGTTGAAATGTAGAACGCCAATCACAATGCTAATTCCATGACATTCCTTACATATTTCCTAACCCTCCAGGAAGATTCAAATCAAAGTACACCACGCTGCCGACCTCTTAGTAAAGCGTGCATTTTGTATATCCTCGCTGCAGTGAATTGACTCATCAGCCAACGCAAGCCCTGTTCTTGGGATAAACTTTGAAATCACTTAATTATTCTAGAACTCTACAAATTGCCTTAATCAATTCATCTCTGTAAGGCTGCATCAACTATTACAACATTGCTCTTTATGGGTGAGTGCTTTTAAATCGGAAAGCTACAGTAGAGAGAGTGGAAGCTAATGGATTTGCAATAGCCTGGAATGTAAATGTCACCTCTGTAATTATGAGGGTGATTATTGTTAACCAGCAAAGCTCTGTACTTATCTGTCACCGGGACACTCAGGAACAAAACTAATTAATGGGAAATGAGAAGCCGAGAGAGTAAAAAACCTAAACATGTTCCTGAGACTTCAGTCAAACAGCTAATCAATGTGCTGGCTTCAAGTGATGGCACGCCGAGCGTGTTACTGGCGACTGCAGAGTGACTGCGTTCGTTCCCTCAACCCGAATGGGGAAGGGCGAAAGAAATGTATTGAAAAAAAGAGGCATGACTGTGCTCATGCCTGTCCATTCTGCCAGTAACCTCTAACTAATATTAAAGCAACACCAGCAACTCCCAACCTTCCCAACAAATGGCTATTTCCACGAGTGTGTGTGTGTGTGTGTGCGCAGGTGAGTGCCTGAGTGCATGTGCATGCATGTGTTTGTGTGTGTGTCTGTCAATACCTGAGTATATAACTGCATACGTGGGAGAATGTGTTTCTTGCCAGAATATGTGAATAGCAAGTGCCTGTATTGGGTGTGACTGCTTCATATGTTATACATTCTCAGGATATGTCTCGTCTTACCTGTTTGATATTGCGTGTGTTCTCTGTCATTTTATGTTGCTGTTTCTGCTTAGATCCTTATTGATTAGGCTTACTAACTATTCCAGGAAAAAAATAATAATAACGTTTTCTGAATGACCACGAGGAGGTGTGCATCTAATACCTGTCTCCTTTCAATTGATAAAAGAACATTTTGCTGGTAAGTAAACCTAGTACATAATTACAAAATGGAATTTGACTGACTGTACAGTCAATACTAGATTCCTTATTCAAAAGGCAGTTGTCTGTGTAAGCAGACTTACAGCCCTGTGATGTCATACAGATCTCAATAAGACTTGTAATATGTAAGACCCAGTAAGATGTTATTCAGACATTGATAGGGTACCAGAACTGAGTTGATAACAAAATTCTCATGCTACCGTAGTTCCACCACATTGCCACTGTAATATCCCAAAACAGCCACTGACGATCACCGATCAGAGCTTCAAACTAAACTGGGGCTGACATTTCATGGTTAAAATAGTGGGGGGGGTTGCTGGGTGATTTTGGTTGAATTAAGCGCGTTTCCTAATTCCTATTCATGCCACCCTTCTGCTAAACAAACTAATTCACTACTTCTGTGCGTTTCCTTTCCGCTCTCATTGAAAAGTGTCTCTGTAAACACTAGCTGGCATCATCATCATTAGAGCTAATCCAGCCCAAATGCCGGGTACATCTGTCTCCACAAAATGTTTACTCGCTCACAGCTGTGACTCCAACGCAAGGTTTATTTCTTTTCTGGTAGAGAGCAAGCCCCTTCCGTGCTCCTTACGATTCAGTGCGATGAATTAGGAAGATTGAACGAGTCAGGTTTAATTCTATCCACTTGAATGACATCAAAGAACTAAATTAGCAAACAAGCTCTCGCACACTGCAGCAGCAGACACCGCTGTCTTCTTTTGGGTTTTCCCCAAAATAGCTTGTAAATTGAAAAGGCACTTTTTGTACGAGAAAGATATTCAAATGAGGTGTCTCCTTTTTTTGTGAATGCCTGTGCTTTCTCGGGACGGTGGATTTAGATTTAGATCATTTTAGGGGACTAAACAATGCCGGTAGGATATTTATTTAAATACGATGTATTAAAATGTGGAGCCCGGGTTTCATTTACTAAGAAATATTACAATATTACTGCTTTGTAACTACATTATGCTGCCTAAGATCAGGGGCTGGCCAAAGTGGTCCCTTCCACTCCTGGTCTTTGTTCCAGCCCTGTTCTAAATTGTTTAACTGATCCAGTTAAACCTTCATCCAGACCCTGCAGTAGATCATTGTATAACATTGCCTGTTAAACCTGGAGTGGAATAGCCCTCCAGGACCGGGATTAGACACCTCTTACCCCCTGCCACTCAAAGGGACATAGTAAAATAAAGCAGTTTTTAGACTGTAGTGCTGTGCAAGCACAACCTCTACCCATAGGTGCATATTAACACTGAATGTCCTGATCTACTGAAAACATGCCTGCCCCCTTGTGGACGCTCCAGGCATTACCACAGCCCAGCAGCAGAGCTGCTGACTGCAGCACACAATTCAGGAAAGCTGCCAGTCTGCTGTAGTAAAGTAAAGGGCCAGCAGAGGGATTCTAATAACATTCTGATAACTTCCATTTATGGGATTAAACTGCAAACACCAAATGACCCTTTAACTTGCAAATGAGTGTGTGTTTGTAACATATTCCTGCAGTCTCATCAGCCGCGTGCCAAACGTCCTTGGGAGATTTCCACCCCTGCTGCCCTCTGACTGGGCGTCTCTAACAAAGCTCTTGAGTCTTCTCAGGCCACGGGCTGCCACTGGAGGAGCAGGTACAGGAGTAATGGTGCCACCCCAACCAATAACAATGCCTTCTGCGGAATCACCAGCGACGACTGGCAACTTTGCACATTCGTTAGAGGAAAGGAAAGGGTTACAGTTTCCGTGTCAGTCCCTTTGGAGTTTGTGCTGTTTTAGACGTGTGTGAGTGTGAGTGTGTGTGTGGGGGGGGTGGGGGGGTGTGGGGGGGTTGTTACAGCTCATGGGATCCCACTGTGATAGGAATGAATGAAAACAACTAAAAAAATGTGTGATTCTATTTCAGGATTTCACTGCTTTGTTCTGTTAGTGATGGCACTGTTGTGGAGATGAGAGATAACAGTAGATCTTTATTTTATTATTGTTTTATTATCATCCTACATTGAATCCAGTTTTTAGCATGAGCACTGTTTTTGTTGCCATGGCACCAGCAGTTCTCCGACGGTAACGGTCACTTCACTTCAGGACTACCAGTTGTTACAAAATGGATCAAATACTTTCATTTAAAAATAAATGAATACGGGTGCCCGAAAGGGTATGATTTAGGGGTATCAAATCACAACCTATGCAGAGAAAAGTGAAGCACATTACACAAAGGTATGAAGAGCAAGCAGTTTTTACAGGAAACAGCTGGTCAGTCTGGTAAAATGCTAGCACCCTCGCACACCTGAGACCTACAGAACAGAAGTGCAAAGCAGGTGGAATTTAGGGCATTGCTTTGTTAAGTGTCACATTTTGATTGATTTAAGGGGCACAGAGGAACCAGGTAGAGAACAAAAGTGTGCCACTGCGAGCATCACATTGCACAGACAGTGAAATAATAGGTACTTTCAAGTAAGAATGAAAGAAAACAAAACAGGCCCGCTGTGGGTAAACATGTCAGGAACTACCCTCCCGTTCATGACTCGGGTGTAAATGAGACCTAACAGAACCCATGTTAACTGCGCAGGCCGGTGAACACATTAGCAGCTCCAGATTAATAGGAGATAAAGACATTGTTAAGTAACGCAGAACCAGCTCTTTACAACCAGCGTTTATTTCTCAGCTCATTAAACTTGCAGCAGCTGGAGCGCCCTGTTTTGTCTAGTCTGTTCAGAGCTTACCCTGCCTGATTGCTTGTGCTGGCGATTCAAAGTCCCTCCGCAGAGTTTACACTGCCATCTGGTGGCACTTTGTGTGAATTGCACCCAGAGCTTAAAAAAACACTGCTCTGTTCTTGTTGGAACACCATTATAATCATTTCCCAGAAGAAATGTTGAATTACCAGCAATGGCAACACAATGAGGATGGAATCAATACTCAGGCTTCATACCACTGGGATGTATTTGCAGCATGACGATTTGAAGATTTTATATATTACTGGCATTTCATTTTCCTCATTAGATGCATATTTATTTTAAAGTGTGTTATAGATTGTGCAGGGTGAAATAATTGAATATTTAACTGGAAAGGTATTTGGTGGCAAAAATGTTCATATTCAGAATTTATCCCCCAAAAATTGATTAAATGAAGTCTGAAATAAATAACACCCATTATTCTGTACAAACGAGTGTGGTCTCATTCTGTATTGGGCTTATTTTTACTCCTTAGATTGTGTTATTAGTATTTTAATATGGCACAATACTTCAATATTCAAAATAAAAGAATGTTCAACCATTCATTTAAATTCTGAACCTGAAAAACTCTTGTTCTTCTCAGTTTCTATTATTCTGTCCAGCCCCTGTGTAAGACCCACATTGGGTGTTTGCCTATGTTGTAAACATCACAGAGTTACAGGGGCTACACTATTCCAACCCAAAGCAATCACAACTCATCTCCCATGAGTTTGCTGTTCGGAGAGCAGTGAGAGGTGGTCTGAGTTCCTAGTGTACAGGTGGACGGGTCCCAGTCAGTACCATTATAATGATCACCTCTGGAAACCTCTGACTGTGCCTCAGGTGGACACGAAACAGCCTCCACATCTCACCTCGTCTCCACGACCGTGGCTTGGGAGAGGTCCTCCATCCTGGTCTCTGGTAGGCATCCTGTCAACCACTGGAAGACGTCACTGGGCTGACATGTGACTCAATCATCCCTGCTACCGAACAGAATTGTAGCACAGGCCTGTTTGGATTCCAGGACCCCGTAGTGTGACTTCTATAGCTGTCCACTTCTTGCCTGAGTGAAACCGAATACCATTTTGTTCGCTCCTTTCTCTTTAGGACTCCTTGGCAGCACCCAAATCTATAAATGAAGCATCTTTTATTTTATAGGAATAAATAACAAAACTATGAAACCACAACAAGAGAATCTGTTTAACAGTCCTATATGCACAGCGTTGCTGGGACTGGTAATCACAGCTTTGGGACACAGACACCACAAGGTGCTGGAAGCTTGATACGGATCTGGCAGACCTGTGAACAAAATAAAATAGTTACCTTTTCACCTTTTGTGGAGGTTCTGTTACTTATGGCTATCCTCGATGTCTTCTAGAAATAAAATAACATTATAACATTATTTTGTGTTATAAGACGAAGCTGGAGTAGAGACATTGGCGTTTCCTGTAGTAACATGATCCAAGTCTAAACTGTCAGTCTGATATGTAGTCATCTGTTTCAATTAAAGACCCATTAAACATATGTAAGCATATCTAATAATAGCATTTTGACCCATTAGAAGTGTGAGAGTTATGTTATAAAGTCATTATCTGTGGTTTAAAAGGCATGTCATATGCAGACAGGCTAAAAGAATTGCATCTGTTCAGTCTTGAATAAAGAAGACTACACTGCAACCTAATTCAAGCATTCAAAATCCTACAAGGTATTGACAATGTCAACCCAGGGGACTTTTTAAACCTGAAAAAAGAAACAAGGACCAGGGGTCAAAAAATGGAGATTAGATAAAGGGGCATTCAGAACAGAAAATAGGAGGCACTTTTTTACACAGAGAATTGTCTGGAACCAACTCCCCAGTAATGTTGTTGAAGCTGACACCCTGGGTTCCTTCAAAAAGCTGCTTGATGAGATTCTGGGATCAATAAGCTACTAACAACCAAACGAGCAAGATGGGCCGAATGGCCTCCTCTCGTTTGCAAACTTTCTTATGTTCTTATGTTCTTATTATAAGGTTTGGAATAAATCCCCTAGTTGCAAGTTGTAACCTTGTATTGCCTAAGATGATGATGATGATTATGATTATTATTATTATTATTATTATTATTATTATTATTATTATTATTATTTATTATTATTATTATTATTATTTAATTCATTAATTCATTAAAGTTAACAAACGATTTACAGAAAAATATTCATTAATAAATATTAAACAAGGCCATTTGGGGTATACCCTCAATAAAGTCAACAGCAACGAATGTTATAAGAATAACAAAAGCCATTGAATCGCTGAACCAGTACAATCACTGTATCTTTTTGGTAGTAATTTCGATTGAAAGTAATATCATTGCCAGTAAATGGCCTTTAACTGTCAACAATAATAACAAGAACTGTACTGGGCAGACCTGTTATTCAAGATTAGAAAGTATGCAGCTAGATATCATTAATGTGCCTGGCAAACTCTTACACAAGTTACCCATAGTAAAAGCATAGCAACGTGTCTCATAAAGAATAGTGAAAGGGTAGTAAAGCATCGTTAAGGATGGCAATGGCCAGAGACATGGTCAAGCATATTACATGGCATTAATATTATTATAGAGAAGGAAACTACCATCTTTCCTTAGAACAAGTTGCGCTCCGTTTCGAATCCCGGTGTGTTTAAAGACCTCGTTTTCGCCCAGCTGCCTTCCTTTGTACGTGAACGTGTGTTTCCAGGACGTGATGCCCTTTCTCACCAACTTGATCCGGAGATCGCGCACCGTGTCCGAGGCCCGTACCGAGACTGGCACCGAGGTCTGCTCCTCATCCGCGATCTCCACCGTCAAATTGTACTTGACCGTGCTGCTCATGACCCTACGAATTTGCTTCAGTCCTTTCGCCATCACCCGAAATTAATTGCCTATTAGTAGTAGTAGTAGTATTAAAGACAGAAAACTACAAACTACGAATTGCGAGGAGTCGGTTCTCCGCCTTAGAATGAAGTTATGCTAAGAAGTGTCTCTTATTAACATCATGCATATACCGGTTTGCTGCACCGACAGAACTGCATTCTTGTCATTCAGATGAAGTGACACAAACGCCAAGATGGGAACGACCTTTAATATTGAAACGCACAAGGGGGTTTTGCTGTAGCTGCCAGAAGCTGCACAAAACCGATTTCTCTCTCTCTCTCTCTCTCTCTCTCTCTCTCTCTCTCTCTCTCTCTCTCTCTCTCTCTCTCTCTCTCTCTCTCTCTCTCTCTCTCTCTCTCTATTCTTCAAATCATGTGCTAAACTAATAGTCGTACTGGCGGCGGTGCTTTGGGAGGGGGTGTCCGGCCCCCAATAGGGGGCTAGGGATCCTAGGGGGCCCGATCCCCCGGGCCCCCGAAGCCCCACCCGTCATCTTAGACTCTGTACTGAATTTCTATTGGTTCTAGTCAGTCCGATAATGTTTAATATGTGTGACACAAAGCGTCAGGAAAAATGTTCAGTGCAACTGTTAATCTATGATTGATATGTACTCCTACGTTGTTTTTATTTTTATTTTTTTTAGTATTATTATTAGTTTGTTTTCCTTAGAACACTTGCTAAAGATGTACAGTTTAGATTAATTAATTATAAATAAACATGTAACAAGGCAACTAGGTATCGCTGTGTTGGCAGGACTTCCATGCTGTATATAGCCGGTAAGGGAGAGCTGGAATGGACATTGATGTAGTCAGGAATGGCAGCAGGTACAGCGAAGCTACATATTGTGTGACAGCCTCCTTCCCTCCCCTCGGTGCTACAGCATTTATAGCGTTTCAATTTTATAGACGCATAGTAATGAAGCCCATTAACCCTAGCATTATATCTTGTTTTATGAATGCATTGCTTCATGGCAAACCTGCAGGTATGCGTCTTGGCTGCAGTAAAACCTTGCTGGGAATAAAGAGGGGTTTGTTTGCCAGGACTTGGGTTCTTTTAATAGTTGGATTATTTGTAATGAGGGCTACTTACAAGAAATCACTGTTTTTACTCCAGGTGCTTTGCAAAGGAATTTTATCCTTAGAAGGACATCATTATTTTAAGCCTGATTAAAGACAGTTGCAAGGCTTTTATATGTTCTCATTATACTTCAGTATCAGTTTTGATCTTTCCATTAAAAAAAAAAGAAAATGGAAAAATTTACAAAAGCAAAAGTTTACAAAAAAAGGGCATCTGCTCAGTGGGTGTCCTGTGATCCCTCCATCAAGCCAGTTGCCTCTTCACAGCCAGGAGCGGGGATATCGGAGAGCTACAGGCCTCTGGAGGACAAAGACCGGCCCTGTAGGTGTCCTTTTGAGCAGACCGGGTGCCTGTTTTCCCAATGCTTTTCCCAGCAGCTGTCTTGAAAAATGAAATGTATGAGTTTAACAGATAGTGTAGCGCAGGGCATTGACCTTCATATGCAACAGAAGCTCAGATCCTAGCTGCCACTACATATTTCAACTAGTTAGTTTGTTGAGAGTTCCAAAGCCTCTGAGTCTGTGAACATACTTAACAGCAAAGTGCTGCTAAGTGACATCAAAGGGTTCAAGCTTCATGGCAAGTGAATTTATTTTGGAACCCTTTGAAATTAACTGCTTGGCAAAAACAAAAACAAAAAGCCATTTGGCAGAATCTGTAAGAAAGTGTTATGTGCAGAGGTCACAATAAATCAAGTTTGCAGAGCATGACAAACTTAATTTGACATTCTGAATCCATCCATTTAGTTTGATAGATGAAACAAAAAATAATCGCAAGCGTTCAAGATGTCTTTTTCCTTCTCTTTGACGATCAGCTGTTTAGTTTATAAAGTTAATATTTCATGTGTACCATTGTGTTAAACTTGGAGAATTTATTTTGGTCCTATCTGAACCAAATCTAATAAACAGTTTCATCCCAGTTGGGAATGACACCCACATTTTTTTCACACAGGAAAATATTGCTCTGTATGATAATGAATATCACAGATAACTTTTTTTTCCCCAGAACTATTTGAATCCATAACATCAACGATACACCACCAGCATCCCACACTCCCACAGAAACTAATTCTGGATTAGCATGGTTTTCTCCAGAGGTCCAGCATCAGAAACTGCTTTACACTCTGGACTGTCAAAATACCCAAGGTGTGTAGTAGTTTATGATACTGGATCTCTGGAGTACTTAGTTAAACCTGTGTTATTCCCCAAATGTGTCCATTACTTTAAAATACCCAACAGTGCTAAACATAGAAATACTAAAAAGAAACATTTCATGAGAAACATCATGAAATCACAGCTGAGAAATACATTTCCAGAGAGAGAGAGAGAAAGAGAGAGAGAGAGAGAGAATTTGAGTTTCTCTTACAGCTGCCTATTTATAAATCTGTGGTATGATAGGACCGCAGTTTGAAGAGTGATAAGAAGACCTTTAACTTCATATTCTTGTAGACGCACATATTGCACTTCATAGAAAACAACGACCGGTAAATCACGCACAGCTTGTTTTACTTTGCTGCTTTGTTTGTGATTCTTTCAAGACAGTGGCACTGGCATATGCTGGTCAGAACTGCCGGCCTGCTGGTTTTCAGATGGTCAAACTGGTTTGGGATTAAGTCCAAGAAAGTCACTGTTTGTTTTCTGCTCTCCTAAATAAGATAACTCATATTTCTTTCCTGTAAGTTCTTCTTAAGCAAGTGTGGCGCATTAGAGCAAGTCAAAAGACATTGACAATAACTTTAAAGGGAAAGTGGTGACTCTATGACTAATTTTGTAATCTTCACCTGTCTTTATCTGTCACCGTGGTGACAAAGTGATGTAATATATATATATATATATATATATATATATATATATATATATATATATATAGATATCTTTTAGCTTGTGCCTTGTTCATTGGGGTTACCTTAAGCCGTGCATGACAAAACACCAGCCTTATTACTAGAAATATAACTTAATGTTCCAATAGCACCCTAATAAAAAAGGAATCTGGTGCTTAACAAAAACGGAGTATGGCAAGGATGCTGGCCAAAAGACCTGCGAGGCTCTATCCCAGCACATGCCGCTTGTGAGAAAGAGGCTTTTTTAAAGTTGATTTTAAAGTGCATATTCTATAAATTGTAGCATGGATACAAGAGAGAGCTACTCACCACCTAATATGGGCAATGTGATCCATTCCATGCACTTCCATTGAACCTACTTATCAAATGATAAATATAGTCACCGTTTATTTGTTTTTGTATAGCACTTGCTGTGTGAAATGAACCATTTAGTTAGATGATGAGCATAGACAGCTTGTGTTCCAACTGTTGGGAAACGTGGCATCCTGTAACTGGACTTCGATTTTCAGAAATGAATACGTTTCTCGGAACTAAAACAGCTGAAGCTGAGCAGGAAGTGGTGGGATATTATTACAGGAAGACCAAATTTCCTGGGGTCAGAAATGAAGGGGAAAAGTCCCAAGCTTTTAAAAACTTTCTTTGAAGGACTTGCAAGCGTGGCACTCAATATAATTATTTAGCAGACACCTTTATCCAAAGCAACTTACAGAGCCTAGGGTGTGAAATATGCATCAACAACTGCTGCTGCTGCTGCAGAGTCATTTACAATAGGACCTCGCTGTCTCATCCGAAGGGCGGAGCACTAGGAGATTAAGAGACCTGCTCAGCTTCACACACAGCTAGTCAGCGGCTGACCTGGGATTTGAACCTCCTTTTCTCTAGCCACGTTGGTATGTGGCAAATATCTTTAAAATGGACAACCACATCAACTGGCAAGGCAGCATGGTGCAGCTCTGAAATACCTCCGCTATCCTAATTATGGTGCTCTTCTTGTGTGCGTTCGTTTGGCGTATCGGTCAATAGAGCTCTCAAACACAACTGATACACCACAGTGTCCCCGTTACCCACAACTCTCTGCTCTTCGAAGATGTAAGAAATACATCCATAATATACTGAAATACCACGGCACCATGCAGGGATGGAAGAGACCATGCTTTACAAATCAAAAAAAATTACGAAAATAACTAAATCTGTTAGTTACATCATTTGTTTACTGATTTGTTTACGGACTATTACCGATATTGCATTAACATTCAAATACTAGGAGTCATTTTAACAGGATACATATACAGCATGGGCATCAAGTATTTAAGCCCAGGAATAAGCATAATGGGTTATTTTACCTCACAACTCAATCTGTTTACCCTGTGCCTGAGAGATTTGCTTTTCCTGGAACCATGAAATATTTATAGCGTTGTCATATCTGCTGAGCTAGTCTCTTAATCTCCAGGTTTAACATTAAATATTTAGAGTAAAGTATAAGAGCCTTGTAGCCCCTTTCCATATAGTAATATAATATATATATATATATATATATATATATATATATATATATATATATATATATATATATATAGTATTGTAGCGAAGTATCATTGTGTGTAAGTGTTGTTCTTACAGGCTTCAGTGTTCCAGCAATGGGCTTCAATGCATGCAGTAGCTTTATTTGTGAATTATCTAAGTGAAAACAGTACAAGAATTATGTTGCAACAGGTAAGGAATTACATATTAGGGATAATTGTATAAAGTATTCCCTTAATCTATAATGTGTTAATAAACCATTTAAAATTCCACCTGGGAGGCTGGAGCTACAGGTTTGGATTTTGCACAGCTGGGGAATAAAGAATCGAAAATCTCGGTCTACTGGATTGTGTAGACCTACTGCATGCACAAAAGATCCCAATTATGCTTGTGCCAAATAATTAATTATTTGGAATTAGTGGGAAGGTAAAAAAAAAAAAAAAAGCTTATCCTTTCATCCACCCACCTGCAAAGTTAACACGAGCGCACGCAAAAAAAACAGCAAAGACACACACGAGCTGA